>NW_026068270.1:290490-302940 GCF_014885135.2 Alexandromys fortis | reverse complement strand
AGGAGAGGGAAGAGGGGGGAAAAGGGAGATGGGGAGGGAAATGGGAGGCGGGGAGGAGGCGGAAATCTTTTTTTTTCAATAAAAAAATTATATTTAAAAAAAAAAGATACTGCATTGACACTGTGGGACCACAGACAGCCTTCACTCCAGGAACAGGTAATTCTCAAGCATCCTGGTTTTCCAGGAGCCCAGGAGAAAGCTGAAAAGTGCTGCCCGATTGCTGTGGTGGGCAGAAGAAGGCTAGTGTCCGGGCAAAGCTTGAACTCACTCTACTCCATGGCATAAATGAGAAAATATAAATCAATGCAAATATTTAATGGTTATTGGTAAATCCCTACCTTACTGATGTATTTGAAGAATACGTAAGATACTATGCATCAGTATCAAACAAGCAAGATATTCCAAAATAAATCAGAGGAATTTTAGCTGGGGAGAGACATGGGGGTTAGATGGATGAATTTGTTACTTTTCTTGTTACTGCAACTAAACACCTCACAAGAAGTAACTTAACAGGAAGATGAATCCTCCAGCTCCAGGACTGAGGGCACAGGCTACAGTGGGAGAGAAGGCACAGCAGCAAGGTCAGCTGTGCAGCAGGAGAGTGAGCGGCTTCCTTGCATTTTCAGATCAGAAGGCAGAGATAGGGCAGGAAGTAGGGCTGGGCTGTAAGCATCAAGGCCTACTCCCCAAGACCCACTTCCTCCAACTAGGTCCCACATCCTCCCTACACAGCACCACCAGCTAGGAACTGAGTCTTCAAACACACGAGCATGCCAGGGGTGCTTTACTTCTAAACTCCGAGAGGAGGTCATACACCATTTCAGTCTAAGCTTGTCAGCATGTGTCCTGGTCTCTATCAGGTTCCTGGTGTCAGAGTTTCTGCATGCTGTCCACCCTTCAGCTACAGCAAAGGCAGAGTCTGGGTTCCATTAACATCACTCGAAGTACACTAACTCCATAACTGTTTATGGGAGAGGGAAAAGGGAAGTATAAGGGAAGCATCTTTCTCCCCAGGGCTCTGTGCACATCTAGCTCCCACAGCCCCAGTATGTCCTTGCTCTCCTCGGACATGTCGTCACTGCCCTGGACCATGGTCACCATGTTGAACACAAAAGCTAAGCCTACAGATTCTTTATAGGCCGAACTCCCAAGCAGTCATTGCTGCTCCCAGAGACCCATAGACACACATGCATGGGCAAATTTTGGTCTCCAGAGATGGTCAGCCACAGAATAAACAGAAGTTAGGACTGAAGCCCCCAACCTTGAGTCTAACAGGATACAATAGTCAAGAAAATCAGTAAGACACAAAGTCACACGCTGTGGGGATTGACTTGGTATCGCTCTGAGTACACTAGACCAGGTTATGTTCTCTGGTAGCACAGCTGTGTTGGTTGTTAGCAATTTACCTCTTAGTAAGGGTAGTAGCGTGGGGGGAAGGGATGCATAAGAATAAAAGATAGTGACACAGACATATGAAAATGGCAGCTAGGCAAGGTGGCACATGCCTATCATCCCAGCATATAGGAAGTGAAGGCTGAAGATGAGCTCATAGCCAACCACCATCCACTGTATAGCAAATTCAAAGTCAGCCCAGGATAAAAGAGGCTATCTCAAAAAAGTCAAAATGGCAGGATGGAAAAGCTATGATGAAACTCGCCCTTTGAGAAGAATAATTATTAAGCATTACAACAGTTGTGATGGTACATGCCAGTAAAATATGCCAAAAAACCAGAGGTAAGAGGATCAAGGTGTTCAAGTCCAGCCTAGGATACATATAGTCTGGGTTTTTTAGGCTAAATATAGCAGCATATGTCTTTAGTCCCAGCACTTGAGATTCAGTGGTAGACAGATCTCTGCGTTTGATGTCTGATGCTTGCCTGTCTCAAAGAAAGAAAGCAATAAAAAAAGGAAAAGAGAAAGAGAAGAATAAAGAGGCCTGGTGAGAGGGCTCGTAGGTAAAGATGCCTATAACCAAACATGATGGCATGGGTTCAGTCCCCAGAACCCATGTTGTGGAAAGAGAAACAACTCCCAGGCATTGTCCTATGATACATGGGCCACACACATATTCCTCCCTGCCTCTCTCAAAAATAAAAATAATAAAATAAACTTACCCCATATCACATAAGATATTGCATAATAAAGTATTTTCTAGAAAGGTATGGACCAACTCACATGAGATCCTCGTTTTAAAAAAAAAAAATCATTTCAGTGCAATAAGCCAGTTGCCCAATCCTGTGAGACAGTGATGCCTCAGAGCAGAGCCCAGATCACTCAGCATGCCTCTCACCACAGCCATGGACATAGCACAGGCCCAAGACTCACCTAGATGAAGCCAGGCCCCAGATGAAAACACTCTGCCTGGGCCACACAGCTCTCCCGTGTCCATGGGGCTTACCCCTCATTGAGGTCCCTCCTCAAATGTCATTTTTTCAGAGAGCTTCCCTCTAGTGCTGTACCCCATCTAAAACCACCACTCCACATTTATTGGCTTTACTTTTCCTCATAGAACTCTCACAGCCCGACACTGCACGGGACACCCCTTTGTACACTAGTGTGATGGTCATCTTCTCAGCTACCATATGAACTGACTGGACTGACTGCCGTGGTTACAGAGTCCCCACTGCCTAGACCAGTTCTCCCGATCCGCTGGGATTCCATTTCTAAAGTCGATGACTGAGTGAGCCAGTGGACGAACTGTCTTTCTGAGATCCTTGGAGTGGCTTTTTTTTCAGTCACCTATCACTCCAAAAATTGTCAAACATCCTCTAGCGAATGAAGAGGAGCCGATCCCTGCCTCCCACCAAAAAAAATTCTCATCATACATCCGGGGCCTGGAATTGGAAAGGGCTAAACCTCTACATGTATCCCACTTACTATTCCTGAACAGCCTGAACATCACTTCCGGAATTTCCCCCTCTATCCCAACTAACCTGTGGTTTACCCTTTCCTACAATCTCTGTGTTTCAGAGCTCCCGTAGCTCAACACAACCAGCCCTATAAACAAGTATTCCCCTCACCTCTGCTGTCATATGCATCTTAACACCTGCTTACCAATACTTAGTTCCCTACTCATCCCCCTCTTCCCCATCTTCTTCAGACCAAGAATTAACTTCTCTGCTTCACTAAGACATTCCGTGTTGTGGCACTAACTTAATTGCAAAGTGAGCAAAATTCAACTCAGGAGTGCAGCTGTGTGCAGATGGCACATGTCTGTGATTCCAGAACTCAGAAAAAGGAAGCAGGAGGGATTTGGTCAGAATAAACCTGAGATCAAGAACCTGTTTCAAAGTGTAAGTGTGTGTGGGTGTTCACATATATGCAACCAGGTTAATACATTCTTTTCGATGAGCAGTGCTGTTAAGAAAGGGTTATTCCTGGAAACAACCTAAAAGCTCCTCGACCAAAGAATGGATAAGGAAAATTTATACATTTATGCAATGGAGTACTACACAGCAGAAAAAAAGTGATATCTTGAAATTTGTAGGTAAATGGATGGATCTAGAAAACATCATATTGAGTGAGGTAACCCAGACCCCGAAAGACAAATATCACATGTACTGACTCATAAGTAACTTTTAGACATAAAGCAAAGAAAACCAGCCTACAATTCACAATCCCAGAGAACCTAGACAACAATGAGAACCCTAAGAGAGTCATACATGGATCTAATCTACATGGGAAGTAGAAAGAGACAAGATTTTCTGAGTAAATTGGGAGCATGGGAACCATGGGATAGGGTTGAAGTGGAGGGGAGAAGAAGGGAGGGGAGCAGAGAACGATATATAGCTCAATAAAATCAATTTTTAAGAAAGAGAAAGGGTTATTGTTCCAGTGTAGCCAGAGGAGTTTCTACACAAAGGATCAGGGAGTCATTAGATCCAACTGTGGTGGAAACAGCATGAATTTGCTGGCTATGAAAGCCAGAAGCTCTGAGCTGCAAGCACCGAAACCTTCCATCTTCCATTTCCCAAACCAGTTCTTATTTTTCATCTCATTTTTCACAATAATTCATTTATTTTATGTGTGTGGGTGCCTTGCCTGCATGCATGATGCGCAATAGGGGCATGAAGAGCCTGTGTATGCCACAGAGAGTATTAGATACCGCTAAGGAACTGGACTTATAGATGGTTGTGAGCGGCTACATGGGTGCTGGAAATTAAGCACAAGTCCTTGGAAAGAGCAGCCAGTGGTCTAACTGCTGAGCCACCTCTCCAGCTCTTTCCCTAAGCCAGTTCTAACCAAAGAAAGCATGCAAACAGCTCAGTCCAGTTTCTGATCTCCAGTTAGTCTCGAAAGCCTATTGTGTCAGCTCTTACCATACCTGGAGTCCTGTTTACACCCTTTGCCTCAAGCACCACAGCCTCACAGGGTGAGTCACAAAGTAAACTCCAAGGCCAGGCACATCTGAATACTGTGTGTGCCTGTCAAGAGCACAGAATCCTGAATTTTACCAACCCTAAATCAAATTAATAAAATCTTTGGTAATGGAGCAAGCTTGATGCATTTTATTAGACCCTATGCTGGCTCTCATGATTCCTTGGCAAAACAAACTTGAAAATCCAGTGTTCTAACCTGAACATGATAGCATGTGTCTGTGATCCCAGCATGAGAGACTAAAACTGCAGGAGCATGCATTAGCGGCCAGGCCAGGCCAGGCTACTGTCCTGCTTACCTTTCTATTGCTGTGTTAACACACCGTGACAAGGCAATTTATAGACAAAGAGTTTATTGGGGGCTTACAGTTTCAGAAGTGAGTCCTTGACCATCATGGCAGGGAGCATGGCAGCAGACAGGCAGGCATGGCCCTGGGGTAGTAATTAGGGGACTTACATCCTGGTGCACAAGCATAAAGCTGGGAGAGAAAGCTAACTAGGAATGGCATATGCTTTTGAAACCTCAAAGACCACCCCCAGTGACACAAGTTCTCTAACAAGGCCACGTCTCCTAATTCTTTCCAAACACTTTCACCAAGTGGTATCGAGAATTCAAATATTTGAGCCTCTGGGGATATTCTCATTCAAACAACAATGCGTACAAAATAAGAAGCTGCAAATAAATAAATAAATAGTCCTCTAACATAGGCCCCTTTGGCTCCCACCTTACAATAAATTGTAATACAGATCAAAGTTAAGAAAACAACGAGCTAGGACTTGGACAGGTATGCACCTGGTTATTCCTTTTTTGCTCTAAAGGTTCCCTTCCATCTTTTGAGATCCAGTGTTCCCGGGATCCCATTAGGCCTGGGGATCCTTCACAAAGGAAAGGGAGAAGTAACAAGCTCTCCCGGCATGGAAAGCTCTCAGTGCCAGGTCTTGTCTATGTCTCTAGTTAACATCATCAGAGAAGGCGCTGCAGCCTCCACTCAGGTAGCACAGTTCATTGGAGCTCAGACTTTCCATAAACAGCCTTATTAATAATAAATAACACATGATTCTGTTCTTGTCTGTTGTGAACATGCAAATCTCTCACACCTGAGAGAGTGCCATCTACTGTGGCTTATTCCCCAGGGGCTTGTGTGTTCTAAGCTTGGTCCACAAGTGTAGCAGTGTAGAAGTGCTGGAACCTTTGAAACACCGAGCACCTAACACAAGGCATCGGGCTGTTAGGGCACTGCCATCAGAAGAACCAATGTGGTTCTCATAGGACCCTGCGTAGTTGTTCAAAGAGGGTTATTTGGAAGAGGAAGACGGGCCCCACCCCCATGCTCTCTGGCTTCTTGTCTCACCATGGGACCTTGCTCTCCTACACGTTCCCACCATAATATTACCTATTAAGTGATTCTGACTCCATCAAGGTCAGAGCCAGGTCAATGCTAGCATCATCTCCTTGAACCTCCAGAACTACACAACCCTTTCTTCTTAAAGTTCCCAGCCTCAGGTATTTGTTATATAACAAAGAAAAGAAAACAAGAGGAGAGGAGAGGAGAGGAGAGGAGAGGAGAGGAGAGGAGAGGAGAGGAGAGAAGAGAAGAGAAGAGAAGAGAAGAGAAGAGAAGAGAAGAGAAGAGAAGAGAAGAGAAGAGAAGAGAAGATAAAAGAACTAACATGTACCTTCAGAGGAGCATTTAGGAGTACATAGACTTCTTTTTTTCTACTTCAGACACATACCTCATAAATAGAGCCCACATTTCTCTCTTGAGCTTGAAGTCAGCTCAAGCTGACTTAACACCTCCAGCCATTGAACAAGCATTTGAACTAAAGTGATAGAAAAGCTTAAAACTGAGACTTTAAATAGCATCAAGCCTTTACAGAACTTCTGTTTGCCAACCTTCGGCTCATGTTTACCACGCCTCAGGCACTACACAAGGCTTTGGGGAAGCAGAAGCTGACTTGCTTACTGTGAAATCAGAACCTTCAAAACCCCACTAGGGTATCATTAGTGACTTGGCAAGCAATGGAATTCTAATCATCCAAATTTACGGCAGAAAGGATTATTCTGACCTACGAGATCGGGCCCAATATAACATAACAATAAATACTTGTGCCCAGGACCCAGTGATGATCCAGCCACACATGTAACGGCCATTCTTGTTTTCTTGCTCAGTATCATTCTTACCCTATTTAGTAGGAGCACTCCGGCTTCCCACAGTGAGCTAGCCCTCCTCCTGCGCTATCTTGAATGTCTGTGTGGAGCTAGCCTCACTTCTTAGGCCAGTGGCGAACATGATCCAAGTTATATGGTACATCCCCCAAGCCCTAGTTAGTTACGGCCAAGCACAGGGCCAAACAGAGCCAGTTTCAGAACTTTCTGTGGAGACACTACTAAGAGAAGTTTGCTTCCCATTGAAATTGTTGAAATGAAAGTTCAAAGATACTTGTGACCTCCTGTCTCTATCCAACAGATGAGGGAAGAGGAGAGGGAAGTGGAGGAGAGGGGGAGGAGAGACACAGAGAGAGACACACAAAGAGAGATTAACTTGAGCACAGGTATCCATGTGTACCTGAAAGCAACGCATCTAGGTTTTTAAAGCAAAAATGAGTGAGTGCACTTTATTCTTTTAGAAATGCCACAGCAAGCATTTTTAACAATAGCCAGATGCAGAGGTGGATGGACAGAGGGCTGAAAAGATACCCACCCACACGGACAGTCTAGGCCAAGAAGATCTAGTTACTCCATCCTACCTCCCACATACACTCCCACACTCTGACTACCATGAGCATAAATGACTGTGATGACCTTACACAGATATGTGTGATGAGAACTCTATTGTCAATTATGCTTGGAATCAGACCTCCCGCACTCTCTTGCCAGGGCTCCTATGTTACACACATGGTGGTTATCTCTTGAACTCGGTTTGCCTTTGGGTTTGTGCCTCATACTTCCCACTGGAAATGAAGCCTGGCTGCCCCAGCCCAGTGGTTCTCAATCTGTGGTTCAAGACATCTCACGGGGGTCAACTGGACCACAGGAAACCACAGATATTTACATGATGATTCATAACAGTCACAAAATTACAGTTAGTAACGAATGTAATTTTATGGTTGGGGTTATCACATGAGAAACTGTGTTCAAGGGTGGCAGCATCAGGAAGATTGAGAACCGCTGCCCTAACCAAATGCCATTTGCCTCCCAGACCAGTTCCTTGAGGTCTACTTAGAGTGTCACTTCCCTATTAGATCAGAAACGGTGAGCATTGGTGCTTATTGCCCACAGCCACAGTCTGAGCCTAGGCATCCCATGCCATTTTCCTTCTCTTCTGAACATGTCCCATCCCAACTCGCCCAGGACCCTGTGGCAGTACTCCATGATGGACAGGTCATTATCAAGAAGTTTCAGACCAGCCTCTGACCTGACTGAGCATTCCCTGGTTCTAACCACTTAGAATCCTGCACACATAGTTCATTCCCCATCTTCACCCAAGATATTGACATGTGGAGGATCTACCAGAAGCAGATTATCCCTACTGTGTTCCAGAGCGCTCCCTCTACCAACTTCCAGACTGACCTGGACCACAAACCTGACATTTGGCTGTCCGTGATACAGAAGGCAGAGGGTAAAAGGACAAAGCTGAGCACTACTTCCAGAGAGCAAGAGCAAAACTGAAGAAAGAGGAAGGGGAAGATGGGAAAGGGAAAATTTATACACAGGCATCTAGTGCACAGGCGCCAAGGCTAGGGCATCAAACCAGCACCTAGAGTACTTGTCGGTCTTTGCCCCTGAATGCGGACTTCATCCAGAGAAAGAATTCTCTACTTCCAGTCCTCTCTTGTAGATAACTCTTTAAAGCTCAAAGGACAGCACCCCCAAAGCCTACACTGGTCTAGATGGCACAGGCACAGAGTGTAATAACAGCTGTGGTACTTTCTGCAAGGTGGTCGCAATGCAGCTTTCAGTGCTACTGAAGAGGAGGAGACGCTCACAGAAGCCTCTGGATACCTTGTCTGCACGCCTGGGAGCAGGCAAGTTTTTCAGAGCAATTGAATCATATGCTTCATTTGTTTTCAAACTATTTACATAATTTGAGTCCATAGTTCCATGCCTATGTGAATGAGAACTCCTGGGGGGGGGCGGGACTGTGACTACAAAGGCCAACTGATTGATTTGAGCACCAGTGACTAAGGAGGGGGGAGGGGTTGGATGTGTTGAGTCCCAAATTATGTTAAACCATCATTAGTGCCCTTAAAGTCATTTATTGCCCTCTTCTGTGTGTGGCCCAAGTCTTTGTGACCTAACTCTTAGGTAATCTCTGGAATGCACCAACCAAACACTAACTTTCACCAACAAAAAGGCGAAGAATGCTCTCAGATAACGTCTGGGGCCTGTAGCTGGGGTTTCTCACCTTGCTAACACCCCACTGATCCAGCACACCCACCAGTGTGTCTGCCAAGCGTGTTGATCCCTTACTTTCTTTGTTCTGTTTCTGTAGAGGCTTCATGCACTTGCTACCTCATTGGAACACGGTATTCAGGGAGAACCAGAAGCTGCACTCCTGGCCCATGATCTCTCATATCAGCCTTTAGAATGGACAAATACCTTTGTCCCCTTGAGAAGAAAACTACCATTTTGTTCCAATTTCAAAACATCTAACTTTATACAAAAACCTGTGAGGATAATTATGATCATGTTCATAATTAAGTAATAAGAGAATTGCAATATATCCACAGTTTCAAATAACTATGCCTAACAAGAATAGAATACCAGGAAAAATGCTTACACTATGTAATTAAATTGGACATAAAGAATAAGCGATAATATATAGTACAAACACAATGACTTCTTAGCATCTATACCTAGAAGAAAGAAGGGACAGGACATTTAAATGTTAATAAAAGACTTCTAGGTAGTTTTTCTGTAAATTTAGAGCTCAATATGCATTTATCAGTCTTTAATATTTCTCATTTTTCCCAGATTTGTCTTCACAAATCTGGCCTACTTATATAAAAGAAAATAAGCATTAAAAACAACAATAGGACCGGGCGGTGGTGGAGCACACCTTTAATTCCAGCACTCGGGAGGCAGAGGCAGGCGGATCTCTGTGAGTTCGAGGCCAGCCTGGTCTACAAGAGCTAGTTCCAGGACAGGAACCAAAAAGCTACAAAGAAACCCTGTCTCGAAAATTAAAAAAAAAAAAAAAAAAAAAAAAAACCAGTAGGATTACTTAACAGTGGTAGGTATAAGAAAATATAAACTGGGCTTCTGCACAGGAGGATTCTGGGTAACTGATAACTGAAACAATTAAAAAGTCACATGTGGAAAGAGGAGATGACAGAGTAGAAGGATGATACCAAGCGAGCACAGCATTTTCTTAACCACGATGGTTGTCCTGACGTCAATGTGTCTCTCCTGACACTGAAACACCATCCATAGTTAAAGACGACAGAGAAAGAAAGAAGTTGTTTACGGGGAGGCAGTTTCTAGATCTGCTAAGTCGTTATTTAAATCACACAATTGGGTTGAGAGGCCAGTCAACCACATCCAAGGAGGGGGACAACGGCATCCACCCCGTTTCTGTGAACAAAGCGTCAGCAACACCCATTAATGTATGTGTCCAGCAACTGGCACAGAGACCACATGACCCCAAAGCTTAAAACATGCACTTCAGGGCCCCTTGCAGAACAACTGTGCAGATCCTTCATCTAGAATAAGTTGCAACTTTGAATAATCCACGGATTATAATTCTTTCACAGTTAACACATGTATCAAATAGATTTCGGTCATTTTCACACATACCCCTTCCCCTATCTCAACCCTCTCCTTCTCATGCTGAAATCTCTTTATTCCCAAGCCCCCCCTCTTAGTTTTAAGTTTCCTTCCTGTGTGTGACCCACTGAGTTAACTAGAGCTGCTTTCACAAGTGTGTATATGGGGAGCAGTTATCTACTGGAATACGAGCAATTTATCAGTGGCATCTCCTCCAGCAACCATTAACTGCCAATAACCCCAAGGAAGACTGGGCCTCGAGGCCCCTCCCACATCCCACATCTGTGATGCACTGTTGAGCCCACTCTTGAGCAAACAACAAGAGCTACTGTGAGTTCATGAGTGCCGGGACTACAGTGTCTGAAGCCGTCCATGTGCTGCGCATCTGCCCTTCCCCTGGCTCTCAGAATCTTGCCACCTCCTTTTTTGTGATATGGAAGATCCTGGGCCCCGGAGGGAACCTACAACTATTGTTTTGCTAAATGGTCATTTCAAATGGCCTTCTAAATTCTTGTGTTCACATCCACAGATTAATGCTGCTCTCCGAGAGGCTTACTGTGCTGCTGGTGGTTAATGTAGAAGTCGTACATGACTGGAACAGCAGGAACAACCCATGCTTCCTATTTAATTTTATCACGACTTATTGATTTTTATTTTCTGTGTATGACTACTTCCTGCATGTGTGTGCCTGGTGCCTGAGAAGGTCAGAAGAGGGGATCAGATCCCTTGGAAATGGAGTTATAGGTGGCTGTGAGCTACCATGTGGGTTCTGAGAACTGAACCTACATCCTCTGTAACAGCAACAAGTACCATCTCCCCAGCCCTAATTAATCCATGTTTTTAACTAAATTGGGGGCAGGCAAGATCAGAACTGAGTTACTTTGAACTTGTTTTACTTCTGACCTTGTCTCTAAATGAGATGGGTGGGCAGGTGAAGGCCTGGCAAGGGCACCTGTCTTATCCGTCCCCTCCCAATCTGTAAACTCAGAGCCGTTTGCAGGAGAGCATTATGTCAGCTTAGTGACCTCCCAGTCCTCCCCGCTCTGTACTGTCTCCTCCTAGGCAGTGGTTGCTACCAGGGGATGTCTGTGGTCTGGCTGCTATCAGAGAAGAGTCAAGGTTACTTGAGATTGCCTCCTACCGCCTCTGCCTTCATCCTTCATCCCAGCCTACATCACTCTCACTGTAACCTCTCTTCTGAAGACAACATCTTGCCATGGGCTCAGACAGCCTCCTATTCTGGATCCTCCTGCTTCTACCTCCCAAACACCCATTTCACCATGCCCAACTACACTGTAACTTTTCCACTGGAACTTCTAGAGGGTCTCTCTGATGAGGCTCTCCCTCCTTATAGCCCAATATGGTATTTTTACAGATATCAAATCATGCCATGTTTTTATTCTGTAATACTCCTCCATGGCCTCCTTCTGCTGGTAAGATACATTTCACTCTTTAGCCAGTCATAACAAAACCTTTTATGCTCTGACCCTAGTAGTTTCCCAGCCATGCCAAACTGCATGCACATCTACTCTACTTCTCCCAGCGATTTGCATGTGTGTCTGCATGCTACCTCTCCAGATGGTCCACTGCAGGTCTACCAACCTAATATGCCACCCTGAGTCTTAGGATGCAGCTACATATTGACACTACCCTTTCCTCATCTTCCTTGTTTGTACATGCTGCTGTGTATGTCTCTTTGTGTGTCCGTGTGTGTGTGCGTGCGTGTGTATGTGTGCGTGTGTGTGTCCTTGTCTACTGATCCCTCTTTCCAGGATAATCACAGAGCTCTGACCCTCTCCAGATGCCTCCCAAACCAAAATGTCCCAGATAATCAGACTTACTCTATACAATTAAGGATCCCACAAATCTGGTAAGCTTTTATTTGACCCAGGCATGGATCATTGTGTCTATCATTTTTATAGATCCCTCATGCAAACTGTTAGTTTTCAGTTTTATCATGTTTTAAAGTCATAGTAGCATATCTCTCATGTAATTAGTATGGTCTTTTCACTGAAATTGATATTATGTTAATTAACGCATGAGTTTCCAGACAGCCAAAGCAAATAAAAGTTACAGTAAATTGACCAGTAAAAGGAAGTAAAGCAGAATTTACTATCTGTCTTTAATGCACATTAATTTGTTTTTCTGTTTGTTGAGTGTCTCCCTACCCAAGATTCACTCAGACAACACGGTTAATGTGGTCTGTGGAGACACTTGCATTTAGATTCTCTCTCTTTCTCTCCCCCCTCTCTCTCTCTCTCTCTCTCTCTCTCTCTCTCTCTCTCTCTCTCTCTCTCTCTCTCTCAC
>NW_026068270.1:285142-288748 GCF_014885135.2 Alexandromys fortis | reverse complement strand
TATATCTCCTCCTAAATAATCAGTTACTGCAAGTGGCACCAAGGACACAGGAATGAATAAGGAAGTCACTGCCTTCACATAGCTCACTCTGTTTCACTGGCTGGCCTGGAACTCCTATGCAGACCAGGCTGGCCTCACAGAGATCTGCCAGCTTCTGCCCCTCAAGTGTTGGGATTAAAGATGTATGCTACCATAGGCAGGTCAGTCTGTTTTCACAGATGGGGAAAGGAAGAAAAACAGTGTGAATGGTTGCCATTTTGCCTACTAGGACCTTAAGTTACACAGCTAATACCTGTGAGACAAGAGTCAGAGCATAACAGTTATTCTTCGTCTAATTCAGGGCCACAGAAGTCATTTGGGGGTACTGGACCCTCCATAAGCATGGAAAATTCTTCCTTCTGAGTGGGGCATGTGGCAGGAGCCTCCACTTTACTAGGTTCGAAGGCTTGATGTTCCTTCCCAGCTGCTGTCCCAGCGAACAATCAGAGCTGAGACCTTTGGCTTGGGGAGACAGAAAAGCAAGGACACACGAAAGCCTAATTGTGTAGAAGAAACAGAAGCACCGGTGAGTTCCAGTTTTCAGGAATGGGCACAGAACAAGGAGGGAGTTGACGCTCCATGCTGTCCCCTTCAAGATTCCATCGCAGCTGGGTTTCTTACCCAGGCTCAGTGGCTGAGACCTGGACTACAGCCTGACCTCCCTTGCACCTGTCTCTTTTCTGAGTCTGCTTCTCTACACTTCTTGGGAGGGGATTTTCCAAGCCCATACCACCACACACGTAAGTTTCTCTTTTCAAATAAGCCAGAGACCATTTCTAATCACAAAAGTAGGAAATCTGACTTACTGCCACACAAGATGTGTTTTTAGGCAAACCGATTAATAAATATATTGTTGTATTATTTGCATTTCATGATAGTTCACTAGTAAATGTAGACCTGAAATCTTTAACTATAGATAAGGGTGCTAAACCTTCAAAGTCGAGTAATTCCTCCCAGATTTTATGAAGCCAAGGAGCTAACTTTTAAGGTTTACCATCCTTTGCTCATGTCTCGGTCTCAACAAAACGTATTTTTCTCCAACTTCCTCATTCCTCCCCAGACTTTAAAATAGATCCACAAAGGGAAATTCACTGTCTGAGTGACTAATATTGTCTCTGTTTGGCTGACACATTCTTACCCTATCATTCTTTTGGCACACAACTAAATTCTTGCAACACAACTAAATGGTGTGTGTGTGTGTGTGTGTGTGTGTGTGTGTGTGATAAACAGGACCAGCAGGTTGCTCTGGGTGAAACAGCTCTGGATATATTGACAAGGCAAGGAGCTGCATCTGAGGGAAGTGATGCCTACGCTGTACCACAGAGACTGCTGATTTCCATCTGCTGTGGTGTGATGTCGATGACAGATAACTCACTCCTTACAAAATCTTAGAAACAGCAAAGAGTCAGTGAGTCACTGTCAGACCTAGTGTGGGTGCTTGGTCATAGGACACAAGATGGCTAATTTTTTTTTTTTAAATTAAAGGCATCCTAGACTTCATTCCCTCATCTGTAAGATGAGCCCGATATCCCACCTCATTGGGTTGTTGTGCGCATTAAATGGGCTAGGCGCATGTGACACTGGGCCCATCCCACACAATTGCTCAACAAACACAGAGTCCTATCTCCAGAACTGTACCCAGTATAGGAAGAAAGCTATGTTGGAAATACCTAGATGTCAATCTAAAGAAAGAATAAGATCAGGCAATTTGGCTAGAAAGTCTCCGTCCACAGGCAGACACTCACACCTACGTTACTTCAACGGCTCACCACCACCATTTGCCCTGAGGACCAGAAGAGTGTTTTCTACATCAGCAAGGGTAGAAGATCTGAGCTGAGGCACCTCTGCTTATGAGGAGAAACCCAAGGACCAAAACAAAGTGATGTCTCAAGGGCAGAGAGCCAGTAGTCCTGTCTCATGAGCAGGCAAACACAGTTTTAACATTCACAACCAATGACAGCAGTTTTTCAGTGACTCAAAAGAAAAAGAATAAACTGAAAACAAGTATCCAGGGCACTGGGGCAAACTGGCTTTCCTTCACTCCTGAGAAAGCTAGTGGCCAGGCTAAACAGTGTGCTATGTCAACCCGTTTTCATGACTGTGTTTACATTCTATGGGATGCTGTCCATAGAATGATGCCCATAGAAAGATGCTCCAAACTTAGCAGCAGTACTACAGTTAAAACAAAGACTTTCAGAATGTGTGGCATCCTTGCTCCAGCAGCAGCCAGGTACATAAAGTGCAGCTTGCATTTCCTCATCTGAAAAGGGGGCATCTGTTACCTTCATCATGCCACAGCAGAGTGAAACCAGCGACCATTGCTTGTGGTGCAGAGCAGGCATGACTTCCCACAAATCAGCATAGCCTCTTGCCCCTTGCCTTGTCAATACATGGGAGCTATTCCAAATAAAATATTGATATATATATATATATATATATATATATATATACTTTCTACGATACTTTCTTAAAATCCTCAATCAGAACTAAAAGGTAGGAAAATCTCACTAAGATAAACAAAATGATTCTTCCACCTTCCACTTTCCAAAGTACCTCCCTCATCTACACCACCCTTAAACACTGATTCCCTGTCATGCCCACACTCATGTGGACAACTTTCATCCGGTTGTATTCATAGGGGGTTTCCACAAAGCTGCTTTGAGCAAATGTATCCGCCAGGCACCGTGTAAGACCTTTCACTAGAAGGACCCTTACAACAACGACAAGAGAAACAGTCACTGAACCCATCTTCCAGTTCACACACTGAAACTCAAGGGTACCAGGGAAACTTGCCTAAAACCTCACAGCCAGAAAGGGTCCAAGTGAAATGGAAGCAGGTCTTGTGGCCCCAGGTCTCCCACTATGACAACCAGGAGCCTTTCATACCCAGAGACTTACTGTATTATTTAGCCTTCCTACCTCTCCCTTGCACAACTGAAGCCCTGAATTTTAGCAAGTCATCTGATAACTTCAAGAGCGAGGTCACATCCTTTTTCTCTACCTCCACTGATGAACAAAGACAACACCATGTTCCTAACACATTAGTCAAAATAAGGGAATAGATTGGGGGAAAAAAATCCCCCTGACTTAAGTAATTTCACATCCTTAAAATCAAGGACATACTTAAATATGTAAAGTTTACCGTAATAAATAAGCCCTGCTTCTAAAGGGTCCTAGTTTCTCTTATAACATGGCCTAAATCCAAAATCTAAAGTTTGATAGTTTCCTTTCTTCTATTTTAGTTAGGCACACAAGTCTTAGTATATATACATACATATTTACAGTTTATATAATATATAATGTAATATATGATAGAATATGTAAAATATACTATATTTTATAATAATAAATAACCATAAATGTAACTGTAAGCAGATTAGGTTGAGCTCTCACATCTACAGGTACTTTCCCACAGCATGCACGCAGTTTGACTTTGATTCAAGGCAGGCTGACCTGAAATAGTTGCTGGCTGCAGCAAGCACCACACGATGGCAAGAAAATTCCTGAATGTCCACACACAAGATGACATCTGTCAGAGCATTTTCCTCTCGGAGGGTCTCCAGGCCG
>NW_026068270.1:245930-283006 GCF_014885135.2 Alexandromys fortis | reverse complement strand
CTCTCTCTCTCTCTCTCTCTCTCTCTCTCTCTCTCTCTCTCTCTCTCTCTCTCTCTGCCTTGTGCTTGTAGCTCAGTAAATAAGCTTTCAGATATTGCTCCAGTGTCATACCTGCCTGCTGCTATGCCCCCTACCATGATGGTCATGAACTCTAACCCTGTGAAACTGATGAAACTATAAGACCCCAATAAACTGTTCTTTCTGTAAGTTGCCTTGGTCATGGTGTCATCACAGCAATAGAAAAGTAACTAGGACATAAGTCTCGGGAGACTTCCTCCATTCTTACTGACATGCTAACTGGCGCTGTGACTTTGCTGGTTTTGTTTAGGAAACCATATGGTTACAATTGCATGGGCACAGCTTCTGTATCATATTAGAAGACACTATCTCTCAGCAGACGCCCTGGTCCTCTGGCTCTTACAATATTTCTCCCCTCCTCTTCCAGGATGTTCCCTGATTTGAGTTCCTACATTTTGACCATTATACATTCCTCTGAAGGTCCACATCTGCTGCAAAGAGAAGCCTATCTGATGAAGGGTGAGAGTTATACTTCCCTGGGGTATAAAGCCGAGCACTTTTAAATTTAGGAAAGTGATAGTAGTAAGATCTCTTAGGGGCTATGGTGTCACCAACCATGGACAGTTGTCTGGGTTTATAGTACCAGGCATGAATTCCCTCCTACTGATCAAGATTCAATTAGATAGTCATTGGTTACTCCTAAGATAGGAGTGCCATTTTTGCACCTTTGAAGACATCTTGCTATTCTGGTCATTATTGTAGTGCAGGCTTTACAGCTGGGTCCGACTGGCTGATTTCTTCAGTGGTGGCTTCCATAGCACCTTTGAGTACTAGGAAAGCCAGTCTTCAAGGAGGAGGCTTCCAGTTTAATTCTAGCTCTAGTCCTCCAAGCCCTGTGTCTGAAGTCTGTTTTGTCTTTAGTAATACGGTCTTACCTCCAAGTTCTGCGAGGAAACCAAGAACAATGGCAACAGCCTATATCACGTTGGAAGTAACTTTGACCCTCTGTAGTTAATAGTTTTTACATTTTTAAAGATGTGTTCATTTTTATTTTATGTGAATGGGTGTTTGGCCTGCATATATGTCTGTGTGTATGCAGTGTCCAGGAAGGCATCATATCCCCTGGAACAAGAGTTAAAGGCCATTGTAAACCTCCATGTGGGTGCTGGGAAATGAACCCAGGTCCTCTGCAAGAGCAATACATATTCTTTACCACTGAACCATCTCTCCAGCGTATGACTTTTTAATGTAAGATCTCATTCTGTACCCATGCTGGCCAGGAACTTACTACACAGCCTAGGCTGACCTTGAATTATTGCTTCTCCTGCCACTGCCTTCCAAGTGACAAGATTGTAGAAGTGAGCCACCATAAATCAGATGGAATCCACACTTCATGGGGGAGCTCAATGATGTGTCATAAGGACACATTTTTTTCCATCTTACCTTCAGTGATGTCACAAGTAGCTTCCACCATATTAGACATCATGCCTTCTCATGTCCCCAGTCCCATATCAAAGAAAATACTCAGAGAAATGTAATGCGCGAAACAATCCCACACCAGTTAGGATTTAAAGGGGTATTTATTTTTGGGGTAAAACTTACAAAACATCAACCAACCGTCAGGGAAAGAGTCTAGTCGCCAAGGCTTGCTGCTCCTTTTTAAAGAGAAATAGACCACACCCCGGTGGGCTGGTATTTCAGCGGCTATTGGCTGAAGGAGCAGAAGGCGCTCCCCGCAGCACAGTGGGCTTGTATTTCACCAGAGTAGGTGATCCTGGGGTGTATCAGAAGGCAAAATAAGCAAGCCAATAAGAAGTATTCCTCTTTGGTTTCTGCTTCAGTTCCTGCCCTAACTTTTCTCAGTAATGGAATGTGACTTTGGAGTTTTAAGATGAAATGAATCCTTTCCCCTCCAAGTCTGTTTTGGTCTGATTTTTCTCACATCAATAGAAACCTAACTAAGACAATTGCCTGCCATCACTAGATGGTAAGACCCTATTGCTGAAGACACCACACACTTTGGTTATAAGACCAAGAAATCAGAATGGAGGTGATCTGAAAACTTCCTCCCCACTGACGTGGTTTCATAGTGTCAGAAGGTAGTATGCTGGTTTATGGGAGGAAAAAGACATCCATGGTCTGACCATGTACTGAACCCTGCACTCTACAGCATCTTTCAGAACAATCAGCTCATTGTGCAATAGTGGCATGATTGTTATGAACGTAACCAACTACTTTATGACTAGATTTGAGGCCGAATGGGAATTTATGTCTGGTACTGTAAACCTGGTCAGAAGCCCATGGCTGGCTATAGAAGTCATGGGCTGTAGCGAATAATAAAAACCCAGAGACAGATATTGGGGTTCGACCTGAAGATGAGAAAAGCAAAGTAGTCAATCACTCAAGAGACCTTTTACCTCTACCAAGTCTTCAGACCAAAGGGACAAGATCCTATCTCCATGCATCCTCAAACTCCACACTCCAGTGAACTCCTGTCTCTCCCCCTCTATATTCTTCTATTTGTTCAGCCATATCATTCTTGTCTCCACCTCCCTAGTGTTGGGACACTGGGATTAAAAGTATGAGCCACCACCACCTGGATCTGTTTCTGGATTGATCTTCTGTAGCCCAGGGTAGCCTTGAACTCACAGAGATCTGTCTGCCTCTGTGTCCCAAGTCCTGGAATTAAAGGCGTATGTCACCACACCCCAGCCTGTATGGCTGACTAGTGTGACTGCTTTGCCCTCTGATCTTCAGGCAAGCTTTATTTATTAAAACACAAATAATATACCACTATAATGGGCTGTAGAAGGGAGCTACCCAGACATGTTACCAAACTGCCTCCTAAATATATATGTTTATACTCACAGATGAGTGGTTCTCAACCTTGGTCATAGAAGATTCTTCTTGCAGTGGATAGCAGTTCATGAAGAGACTTATAACTCATGAGAGTGTTAAGAATGACTGTTGTTGCCCCCAGACCTTAGTAGGCCCCAGACTTGAACACAACTAACCCCGTTTTCAAAATACTATTCAGGCCATTAAAACTTGAATTAGACATAACCAGGAGCCAAAACGAAAACAAAGACCTAATCCATCAAAGTTCGTAATTCTGAGAAAGTCCCTAAATGTACTAACCTTGCTTTTTGGTTTCTGTAGTTCAGCTTCTGACTAATTGTTCTTCTTAACTGAAGTATCTCGACACAGGATATGGTTTCTGTGCTTAAAAGCTCACCCTGAGAAAGTCTCTGGGATATACTTGGATCCTGAACACCTAGTGTAGTCACAGGACAGCTGATAAAGACTTTCTATTGGCTTAAACCCATGCCTGAGCAGTCTTCTCTGGTGGACACCCCCACACAATCTCCTTGAGATCCCCACAGACCAGATCTCAAGACACCGGGGATCTCAGATCAGCTTGGAAAAGGGAAGAATGTGGTGGTCAAGGAGTTCCTAGGGTTTGTGCAACCTGAGACGTTCCAGGTCCCCCAGAACTCTCTTTGATCAATTTCTGCCTAATGCTTCAGGGGAGTCTGACACCTCCTCCCCAAAATTAAACAAATTAGAAAGTTGCCTGGTCTGTCACCTCTACAGGTAAGTCTGGTTAATTTGGACACATAAACATAGCCACTGGTTCAATGTCTGCTAACAGTGTAACAGTGCGAGACATTCCTGGATTCCCCTATCTGTTCAGCTGTATGATTGTGTGCTTGCCACTGTTGGTTTTCTTCTCTCTCTCTCTGTCTCTCTCTCTCTCTCTCTCTCTCTCTCTCTCTCTCTCTCTCTCTCTCTCTGTGTGTGTGTGTGTGTGTGTGTGTGTGTGTGTGTGTGTGTTTCCATCAGTTTTGTTTCCCTGTATTGACCAGTGGCTTTCTTTGGAATGAGATCGTCCTGGCTAAACACTAGTGCCCTCTTGTTTGGGATCTGAATTCTTTTGGCTCTGTCAGGTCATCCAGAGAAACCTAAAAAACAAAACAACAACAAACAACTTCCATCTGTTCCACTCCTGGAGCATCACTCCCACTCACCGTCAGAGTCAACCAGGGTCTGCCTCCGCCCCAGTCCCTATGTGGAGTTGAGGAAGGCCAGACCTCTCATCCAGGGCCCTGTATTATCTATGCAGAATACACACATAGAGGGGGAAGTAGCTCCCAACTCCAAAGAATAAGAGACAGGTTCAGGGGTTCCAGGTGTGGTTGGGTATTGCTGTTTCTGAATACCAGAGTCTTCAGAAGCAATGAGGCCTCTATACCCCAGCACAAAGGAGACTGAACCTCAAATCTTAACTGAGAATAAACAAAAGATATATGAGACTTTACTAACAGTTCTGACTTCAGCTATAGCTCTAGTATTTCCAAATGTCTCAAAATCTTTTCATTTGTTTATTAAAAGACAAAAGGAATTTTAACCTAAACTTTAGGTCCATGGAAATGGCCTGTGACATACCTGTCTGAACAGAAGGACCCTATAGCCACAGGATAGCCCACTGAAGAGTTGCATTGGCTACTGCTAGTTTAATGGGGGGAGGGAGTTACCTCTGGGTCAACATGTTCTATTCACAGTAGCCCATGTCATTGAGGCCCTCCTCCAAGAAACACCAAATTGCTGGTTGTCTAATGCCTGTTTGGCCCTGTACTAGACTCTACTGCTGGTCCGAATCCCTCAAGTCTTGTCTGAGAAACCCACCGCCATCAATCCTGCTACCCCCTTACCTGATGATGACCCAAAGATGCTCACCCATAACTGTCATAAGATGAACTATAAAACTAGGTACATGGAAACTACAGTAGACACTTTAAAGGAAATGATTTGGTCCGAAGCCCAAGAAAGCAGAACTCACTGATCTGACCCAGGCTCTCAGATGGGAAGAAGGAAAGCCCATCATCACATACACAGACAGTGTGTGTATGCTATGCTTTTAGTGCCATGCATGACCACGGTATGATCTATGGAGCACTACTTAGTGGTAAAAATTAATGACTTCTTGAAATTTGCAGGCAAATGAATGGATCCAGAAAAAACCATATTGAGTGAGGTAATCCAGACACAGAAAGACAAATACAGTATGTACTCACTCATAAGTGGCTTTTTGACATAAAGCAAAGAAAAACAAGTCTACAGTCCACAACCCCAGAGAACCTAGACAACCAAGAGGACCCTGAGAGAGACATACATGGATCTATATAGGAAGGACAAGATCTCCTGAGTAACTTGGGAGCATAGAGGTCAAAATGTTAATATTTTAACAGCAACAACAAAATAAAGCACCTAAAGAAAAGATCTTTCTTTCTAATATTCTTTTAGCATATTTAGAATATTAAGTAAAGGTATTCCAAAGTTCAAAGGTATTAACATCAAATGTTGTATCACTGACAATATCTGGGGTCGTAAGAGCAGGACAGCTGGCCCTGGCCCTAACCTAGGCAACATAGTAGTGCTGACCCCATTGACAGGAGTGTGGCTGAGTGGGCTGTGAGAGTGGCATCTGCCATGTGGTGGTTTGCCTGAGGGAAAGATGCCCTCTCCACCTTGTCCATCACCACCTTTGACCTATGACAGGTACGAGAGCTAGCCTGAGGGACGTGAAAGCAAGCAAGTTGGCCCTGTCCCTCATCAGTTGCAGCACTCAGGAGAGTGTGTCCTGCACTTCACCTGGGCAACACTGTAGAGCTGGCCCTGGTGGTGTGGGTGCAGGAGAGCCAAGGCCATGACAGCAGGAGAACTGGCCCCACACCTTGCTGCCTGCTGCATTGGGTGAACTAGCTGCGGCAGGGCTGGAAAGCTCACTCTGGTGGTGAGGATAGAGGAAGCTGGTGGGCTGACCAATCCTGCAGTCACCCAGGCCCAGAACCGGAGCTATGAGTTGGCCCACTCCAACATCCACCCCATCTATGAGCTGCTGGAGCAAAGGGGCAGAATTAAAGCTACAGGATCTCCCTGACATAGGGAAATGATAGGATGTCAAAGAAGAGTGCCAGTGAGGGCCCAGAATGGATAGTGTAGAAGAAGCCAGAGGCCTCGCACCAGACCAATGACTCACTGCAATGAACATTTGCAAGTTAAGATGTATGGACTAAAGGATTTAATGTGTTACACACTATAGCTTCCACATGAGTTTTTTTTCTTTTAAATTTTATTATATTTTATTTTTGGAGGGAGGTTGCAAGGGTAGAGGACATATATAAAAATCTGGGGGATAAATGGGATTGGGGTGATAAAATCCACAAAGAATCAATAAAAAGTTAAAAAAGGAAAACATTTTTAGTTAAAATAATGTTAAACTGCTGGGTGGTGGCAACATACACCTTTAATTCCAGCACTCGGGAGGCAGAGGCAGGCAGATCTCAGTGAGTTCAAGACCAGCCTGATCTACAAGAGCTAGTTCCAGGACAGCCAGAGCTACACACAGAGAAACCCTGTCTCAATAAAACAAAATGTTAAACTTAGATCTGAGATTGGAAGTTGAATCTTTGAACTAAATCTAAAATCACCAACGATGATCTTATTCATGTAAGTGGTCATAAATGTTTAATTATACTGATAAAAAAGTAACTAGTAAGAATTTATAAATAAATAAAGCTTTAATGTGAACTATATTCCATAATATTAGTCAGTGCTACATTTCCAACATGTGATAATAGCATTACGCTCGTGTCCTTCTCCTGGGAAGACATCTGTCACTTGTCTCCATGTGGTTCAGCAAACAAGTTATTTTATATAGATGTCAAAAGCAAAACATAAGCAGAAACTCATTATACTTTTACTTGATACTTCAAACTTAAACTGTTTGGGGAGCTGCCTAAGGACCACAAAAAACTTCTAGCATGGACAGTAACATCATTTGTGTACAATTTGCCCCCCAAAAGGTTCAAAATGAACATTGGTCACAGCACAGCAGTAGTGAGGTGGGTCCTAGTGTGTGGAGATTAAAGCTTTGTGGAAGACTGACATTTTTTCTTACAGGAATGTGGTCTCACTCTCAGAATGCCCCACAAGTTGTCCTGCGTGAGCCTGGCACTGCCCCTCATCTCCCCCAGATATACTACTCACCCCTCTTGCTTGTACTTCTCCCCTAGGATGACGTCACTTGCCATGTGGCCTTGATGAGAGCCAGGCAGATGCCAACATCATCCCCTTGAACTTCTAGTACTACGAACTAAAAAATTATTGTTTCTTCACAGTTTACCCAAAGAACTTCAGTACTTTGATCAGTAACATAAAACTGGCCAAAAGAGATGAAGGCTCCCCAAACTGCTCATATAGTGTCACTACTCTCAATGCCACTGTCACTGACTCCCCAATAAGTCAATCTTACCAAAAGATCCAACTGAGTACAAAGTCCCCAGAAATGGTCACCTCTGGGTGCACCATCATCTGAAGGTAAGAGCAGGGCACAGGAGGGAGTTGGAAGCTAGGGGTTGGGGACTTCCACCCAGTCTCATTGTGAAACAGACAGGTGGCCTTTCACCCTCAAAATACACCAGCCAGGGGAAAGAGAGGTGAACAAGTCCACTGAACCTCAATCTACAGAATGTCAACGCAACTCTAGATAAGAGATAAGAAAAATGAGGGAAGTGTTAGATAAATAAGATCTGCCTTTCTATTTCTCCATGTCACCTGCATTTGTGGGGCTATGATATATTTGAGAGATCCCAGAATTTGAATTAACTGAAGTTTTTCTATTACCTTGCTGATATAGTAAATGTGATTCAATCGTTCCAATCATGTTCTTTAAACACATGGAGAAATATTTAACACATTCCAAATTCAGTTAAGGTCTTTCAGATATCTCCAGTTTGTGTCCACAACACTGCTCAGTGTTGTGGATGTGCACAAACAAAACGAGGAAATACTACTGAACTGTAATCACTGGTCAGTCTAGTTCATCAGCACAGTGATCTCTCCAGGTCCAATAGCAGTTCAGGGTGGTGAGATTTAAACATTAAACACTCAATGGACATTTTACAAATTGTTCCTTCAGTGTAGGGAGGTGAAGGTGTATTTTGTGATTCTAACTGGGATTAGAAAATTTAGCCATCATCTTTATAGAGGGATAACTGAGATTTTTAAGAGTTTGTATCTGAGGTAAGAATCTTCTGTAGCATGGGACAGAGTTTGAAATCCACCTCTCCCTTTAGGAGCCTTTTCTGTGGAAACAGAAGAGCACAGACTGTCAGGAAGGGCTCACACTCCAGAGTCACATGAACATGAATTCCACTCCTAATTGTCACACTTACCAGCTTGCGTCCTTGGATGATTTGCTCAAAGTTTTTAATGCTTGGTTTTTCTGGTCTGTGTGACTTTCTGTTAAAGTAAATTATTTTAAGAAAGTTAAAAGTGATTTACATGTCAATCAGCCAGTACCAAAAATGCTTTTCAGTATATCTGGAGGGAATTTCTATCTCTGCTTCTCTTTGCATAGGATTCGGAAATTTCTTTATTTAACAGAGGTTGCTGTTCATTGAGTGTTACTCTGCCAGGTGCCAGGGACATTCTATAACAACATCTCACTCAATAACCCACAGAGAGATCATGATAGAAAGTCATTTCTGTGTCTAAATTGGTCGATGCAACCTTTTCATCTCACTGCCCCTTTTTCTTCAGCTTTGGGATCTTTTCTGGGTTAATGCCATGCCCAACGGGACACTAACAAAGGAAATTTTCAAGTCGGTCTTTTTCCGGAATTTAAACTTAATTGATATTTACGAAATGTCAAGGTCGTGCTTTTTGCAGTGCAGACCCGAAACACAAGAGTGAGCCAATATTTCCCCCAAGCCTTGCACTAAAGGAGGCCTCCAACCTCATAAGACCAACTGGAGAGAAACACAGCATGCAGAATGTTCAGGCAGCTACGGGGGGGGGGGGGGGGGGGGGGGGGGGGGGGGGGGGGGGGGGGGGGGGGGGGACAAAGTACAAAAATCTGGGGACCCTTTTAGACACAATCTTTAATGATTCACTTATAACACTTCATACTGTTCTTTAATTTGGTTGTTTTCCAGAACCACAGAAACTCAGCTGGTGGGCACCAGAGTTGCACCACAGTTTCCAGAGTGGTACTGGCTTGACCTGCGAGGAGACCCTCATGGAAGATATTCTGGGCGAAGTTGGGTCACAGCAGGAAACAGCAATCTTTCTGAGGGCCATTCTAATCTGTGCATGTATTCAGAAACTCTCCCACATGTCTGTTCCTGTGAGATGTAAGAAAGTATAATGGGTCAGAGAAGCTCTTGGAAACAGAATACCCGAGTTTGCAATTCACTTTTATCACTTGTTAGTATACCCTTCAACAGGAACCAGAGGCAGGAGCTGATGCAGAGACCATGGAGGGGGGCTGCTTACCGGCTTGCTACCCTGACTTCCTCAGCCTGCTTTCTCATAGTTCCCAGGGCCACCAGTCCAGGGATGACACCACCCACCAGTGGCTGGACCCTCCCCCAATCAACAACTAATTAAGAAAATGCTTTAGAGGGTTTCCTCCAGCCCAGTTTTATGGAGTCATTTCCTAAGTTGAGGTTCTCTCCCCTCAGATGACTGTAGCTTGTGGAAGCTGAGGTAGAACTATCCAGTGTGCTGCCTTTTCCAGGATGGAAACAAATGTAGAAACTCACGCCTGGATAATGTGTAGTCCTGACACTCAGTCCTAAGTGAGATGTTTGCAGGGAAGTCCTCCCCTCACAGCGCAGGAAGCTGTGTGGAAGAGGAGGCGGTAAAAGTGTAAGAGTCAGAAAGGATGAACGACTCTCAGGCAGCAGTGTCTTCCAGGCTCAACAGGACTGATGCACATATGCACTGACAGAGACTGCACAGGCCTGAGCCTGAAGGGTCCCAGCATTGAGAGGGGAAGTGGACACAAGCCCCCATCCCTAACCTAAAGTTATCTCCCAAAGGAAAAGTTAGTTTTCTCTAACGGAGTCTCACTAGGTATACAAACCCTGCATAAGAGCAGGCCTCAAGCCCAGCAGAAGATGGCAACACAAAGTGAACTCAGGTAGTTCTGGAGGCTTTTTCTCATGTTTAGTCTGGGCATTTTTCCCTTTACAGGTCTTCTGCTTCTATATTATAGTTTCTGGGTTTGTTTTTTATGGGGTTCCTAGGTGTGGAAATGTGTCTTTTCTACATCTGTATGTGCTTCTTGTGATTTTTCTTTGACTCTTTTTGTGCATTTGTTTCCTATTTAGATTGTTTTTGTTTTTATTACATCTAATTTCATTTCTTTTCTAGATACCTATTTGTTTCTTAATGAGAGAGAGCAAGAAGGGATACAGATTTGGGTGGGTGGGAAGGTCACGAAGATCTGATAGGAGTTGAGGGGAGGAAAACAACAATCAGAATATATTATATGAAAAAAATCTATTTTCAATTTTTCTTAAAAATGGTATTTGTAATGCCAACAAATGTGGGAAGGAACATGAGAATGCCTGTGGCCTTCCACAGCTTCTGGGGAATGTTCCTGTGCCCCAAAGCACAAAATATTTTTGTGCTTTATATAGGCTTGAGCATGCTGCCTGTGAAGTGGGCTTCCCCACTGATCTGTAAGCCCATAACTCTTTTTCAGAGGAGTTGTGATGATAACAATGATCCTTGTCATGCAAACTGCTGGTTTTCTGCCTGTTCTTCCAGCATTAATCAGGGGAGGCAACGTGGCCAATGTCTCCCAATTACATTACAACCCAAGCCTTTTAAGTTATTTTCATCTTTGTCTTAATTACATCCCAGTCTCACAGAGTCAGGACTTCTTGTTGAACCCAAAGATTATGAATACCTAATGCATAATTAGCTTTCCTCGGTCCAAATGGCAAGTTCTGTCACCATGTAACTGAACAAATGCAACAAGTTGCTTAAACTCACCCCTCAACTTCCTATCTACAAATCATATGTTGGTAAACATATGACTTAAAAATATATAAGTAGATAAAAGGTGCTTGCTAGATTATTGTTCGTTGCTAGTTGAATGAGCTGGATAATACTTTTATCAGTCGGCATCCAATTAAAAGATGGAACTCATGTATTTTTTTTATTATTTTTGAGACAGGGTTTCTCCGTAGCTTTTGGTTCCTGTCCTGGAACTAGCTCTTGTTGACCAGGCTGGCCTCGAACTCACAGAGATCCACCTGCCTTTGCCTCGGATTAAAGGCGTGCGCCACCGCCGCCGGCCTGAACTCATGTATTTTTAACAACAAGAAATTAACATGAGAGAATGGTGAGGTGACCCAGAACTGCCAGCTTGCTAATTGAAAAGAAAAAAAAAATTCTAAGCCATCACAGAGAACTTCAGGAAGACAAAAGGGATAAGTGGAAATCATTAGAAACTTGGAGGAATGGCCCACCGGCCTGGAAGGCAGAGTTCTGAGACACAAGTCCCAGCTGACTATACCGTTGCCTTTTTGGAGATGCAGTAGAGTTGGCTTTAAAACTGGTAAAACTGCAAACAGAACTGAGCTGCTTCTGGGATGAGCTTTCTCTGCCAGAGGGAAGTAACGACATCAGTGGATGAAACAAGAAACCAAACAGAAGGAAATGAAAATTCACGGGGACAAGCAAATCCTTACTTTCTCAGCTAGCCCTGCAATCTCCCACGGAAGCCTTTGAGTAACAGCCTAAACGGCTGGGGTGTTTGTCGGTGGTAGAATGCTTGCTGAGCTTGGGGAGAGCTCTGGAATCTACTAAGAGCATCACAAACAAAGCAGAGGCTGCTAGGACGTGGGTGGAAGAAAAGTGGCTTCCCACCCCTGTACCACACAGCTAAGTATAGAGGCAACAGCAATGTACAGTACTCAATGACCGTACATCATTCCTATTAATCACCAACATCACGACTACCATTTTACAGATAGTTTGAACTCAGTGTAGTAAGAAATTTAAACAATTTATCAGACACACTGGACTCTCAGCCGCACTGGTGTCTAACGGGCGGGCCCTCCCCTCCCCAGCCTGCAGGGCGTCTGCTGACTGACTGCATTATACCCTCAGATGCCATCTAGAAAAGGATAATGTGTATGTGCTGCGTGTGTGCCGTGTGAAAAACAAAGCAACTGATAATTTACTGCCAAGCTTGATGGCCGGCATTGATGGGGTCACTCCTACAAAAGGGCCCACTGCTGCTGCTTCAGTGGTCCAGGCTGCTGCTACCACGCACACCCTGCACATCCCCCTTGAAGGACTCTGCTGCCGAACCGCCTGTGGGAGAGCCCTGCAAACGAACTGTTGTCACGGCTCTATGCCGCCCCAGGGGCCACAGCCACACGATGAGTCAGAACTAACTTTTCGGCCAGTGAGCTACACACATGAGCAGCACTGGACCGAACATGGAGAGCAGACGAGAGCAGCAAAGCATGAAGGCGTCTAAAGGAGCCCTGGACCGCAAGTCAGACAGAATGACTGCTCTGCGCCGCCACTGCCAAGCTGAACTGTAATGGGGCGCTGGGTTGTGGACCCGGCACGGTGCTAGCTTATGATACTCAGGTGGGAGAGTCAGACACAACCTTTCAGAATACCGATTACAGAAAGCCCTGCCCATGGAAAGTTCTAATCCTGATTCGTTAGGAACAACCGTACCTCACTGGGGTGTGGCCCTGGGCTACGGCACTGGCAAAAGCGGCCTATGCTCACAGAAACGCTCATCTTAAAAAATACTCTGACTTCACTTGTCTGAAATACTGAGACTAGCAGTCCCCGGTCCCCAAGAACGTATGTAGACTGATACAAATAGCAGTCTTAGGGAAGAGGGAAAATCATTCCAAGGGGGAAAAACACACTAAGAGCATAATACGTGAAATTCATGTTTCCACCTTCATAAATGTGTCTGACTTTTTATTGTTTTTCTAAATTCAATCTTTTATCTGTGCCCCATTTTTTTATTGGATTATTTGGTAGTTTGGTGTCTGGTTTCTTGAGTTCTTTATGTATTTTGGAGCTCATTCCTCTGTCCAATGTAGGTAGGGTTGGTGAAAATCTTGTCCTATTCAATAGTCTGTTGTTTTGTCTTAATGACTGTGTCCTTTGCCTTATGGAAGCTTCTCAGTTTCAGGAGGTCCTATTTACTAATTGTTGCTCAGTGTCTGTTCTACTGGTGTTATATTTACCAAGTGGTCTCCTGTGCCCATACATTCAAGGCTACTTCCCACTTTCTCTTCAATGAGGTTCAGTGTGGCTGGATTTATGTTGAGGTCTTTGATCCATTTTGGACTTTAGATACAGAGATCTAAAGCATGGAACTGAGCTACCTGAGACCAGCCCTAGAAAGGGAGGTGGGCTAATATGAGCAAAGGGGTCAACACCATGATGGGGATATTCACAGAAACAGCTGACGAGCTAGTTAGAGCTCACTGACTCTGGACTGATCGCAGGCAAAACTGCATAGAACCAAATTAGGCCCACAGAATGGGCGGTCTATGGGCTGGCACTGGGACCAGGATTTATCCCTAGTGCTTGAACTGGCATCTAGGAGCACATTCTTTTTGGAGGGATACCTTTCTTAGCCTAGATACAAAGGGGAGGGCCTTAGTCATACCTCAAAGTGAAGTGTCAGACTTTGTGGAATCCCTATGGGAAGTTTTACCCTTTCTGAGGAGTGAATGGGGGAGTGGGGTCAGGGGAAGATAGGGGAAGCAGAAGGAGGAGAGGGTGTGGGAATGGGGATAACTATGTGTAATGATAAACGATTGTATTTTAAAATTCTTAATAAAAAAGAATAGAATTACCATGATACCCACCTAAAGTACTTCTGTGCACATGCCCAGGGGACTCTACATCACACCACAGACATACTTGTACATCCATACTTAATGTTTCTCTACTGACAATAGCTAAAATCCAGAATCTTCACCTCAATGTTCATTAATAGAGGAAAGATTATGAGAATGTTGTACACATTGTTGACAGCTGGACTGATGGCCAAGATTTTCCCTGGGGTCCTGATGGAAAGATAAAGAACACAGGAATATACTTAGCAGAGTCTGTGATGCCTGGGGCCAGGCTGGCCTTGGGGCAGCTAATAGGTTCAGATCCTGAGAACATAACTCTTTTTTCCCTATGGGGCTGTGGTTATCAGTCCCAAGGCCATTGAGTGCTTGGTCTGATGCTCTTGAGATACCCCGTGTTCTCCTTGTGTTACATTGTTTGATGGTCTTCTCCCTGACTTAGACCTATTACATGACCGTTTCTGCTGACTTAGCCCCATGTCGCCCTGAAAACAGTATAAAGGTGCTGTGCTTCTCAGTCAGCTTGCTTGGCGTAAGATATATACATGCTTACTATTTTCTTTATCTCGGATTCCCTGGAACTTCCTTCTTACTGAAGAATTACCTGCTGATCCAGGTTACATACAAACAACAGAATTTTATTAAGCCATAAAGAAAACTGATATTATGAAATTTCTAGAAAAAAAGAATGCCTTTTGAAGTTATATTAAATAAGGTAACCCTGACTCAGGAAGACAGCTAGTATCCTACATGTGGATACTAGCTTCTAATGCGTGTGTGTGCATGCCATATGCATGTGTACACATGTGTATGTACGTATGTAGTTTGTAGTGTGTGCGTGTGTGTGTGCGCGCACGCGCGTCTGTGGTACAGGCAGTAAAACTAGAATTGGCAGGGGGACTCTGGGATGGAGAAAGAGGTCCTGAGGAACGACAGACAGGAATCAAGCACGTGACTGAAAACAGCAGAAACACTGCTAGAGTGGAGGAGTACAAGGCAGAGCAGGGGAGTTGGGGAGAAGAGGCCAGGGCAACAAAGACAAATTGTGTTTGAAATGACATTATGAAACCTAGTATTTTGTTCACAATTGTGATATTTAACCTTGTCAGCATGATGGGATTTGGACTCGCCAGGGAAACAAATCCCTGGCCATATTTGTAAAGGATTACCTGGATGAGGTCAATGGATGTGGGGAGCTAGATCCTGAATGTGCCAGTACAGTCCATGGCCTGGGTCACAAACTAAATCAGAAGAAAAAGCGAACTGAACACAAACATTGGTCTCACTTAAGACCAGCCGCCTCAGGCCCTCTGCTACCATGACTTCCCCACCATGGCAGACTGTGGACCTGTTAACTGTAAGGAAACATAAACTCTTGCTTCTCTAAAATGTTCAGGCCATGTGTTTTATCACATTTATGAGAAAAGTAACAGATACTCCAAGTTCTTCCAAGCCCCAAAAGTATTAATTAAAAATACTAAAAATTTAGGAGACAAGGGTTTGTAGCGACTTCTATTGGATAGCTCAGAAAAAGAAAATCCAAGCTATCTGCCCATCTCATGCAGCTAGAAGTGTCAGAGCAGAAACTTGAACTGAGGCCAGATTCCCTATGCCTCAGACTTATTTTCTCACTTATCAAGTAAAGGCAATCGCACCCAAGCCTCCTCCTGCAGAGCTGTTATGAAGACTTAATGAGTTAATTAATGTCTATAAGCTGCTTACAAAGCAACCTGGCACACAGTAATGGCTCAGCAAATAGCCATTGTTAAGATACTAAAGCTGGAACTCGGGTATTATACCAGGTATCCAACCATGTGTACTCAGTATAAAAATGTAACAGTGTTTGGCAAGTAAAGGTATAAAAGAAAGGCTAAGATTGGGGAAACTTCCTCATCTTTTAGCACGGATAGTCACCATTGAACCTTTGAGAAGACAGCTATCCACCTTTGGACTCAGTAAGTCTAGATACACTGTTGAGCATCAGCCACATGGTGGTGGCTGGAGATTGGTACTAACAGCCCCTCATCATGGATAGTCCTCTACATGAGGACATAGGTAGGTAGGGAATGGCAATCCAGGTAAGTACTATGATGGGGACAGACCATGTACTTCAAGATGGGCCTAGACTTACGGAAGCCAGAGATAGGCCACAATGAAGGAAGACACACAGGAGATGATAGGCAAAGATCCTAAACAATGGGTCCCACATGAAAAACATTATAGAGCTGAGGGGGAGCAAGGAATGTTCAAAGAACTGAGGGAAGCTTACAAAGCCATCACAGTTAGGGTGACCCTACCCAAGTCCATTCCTGGACAGACAGGTGATCCCTGTACCCTGGCTAGTAGTTAGACAACAGTGGAGGACCAGTAGTCTTGTGACAGTCAGATGTGAGCTTAAGATGAGCTCAGGGTGCCACATGGGGAATGGCTTGGAGTATGACAGGAGGTGAGAATACCAAAGATTCTTCTTGCCAACCAGCAAATGAAAGATGATGGCAGTTCAAATCAAGGGGGTAGCCAAAGAGATTCAGAAATGGACACAAGAAATGTTTAAAATGTAGAAACAATAATATTCTGCTGCAGGAATGAACATAGTAGACCTCATATAGAAATTAGGGTAAAGTGTCTAAGAATCTACCTTGGGCACCTAAACAGATGTTGATGTCCTTTACTGGGATGGGGACAGAGGAAGCAGAGCATGTTTAAGGAGGGAAATGACAGAGTTAGGTTCGGTGTAAAGTACACAAGGTCATCCTGGAGAATACAAACGTTAACTGGAATCTCTTCCAGTCACCTACCATGCTGTGAATATCTCCAACAAAACCAACACTGAAATTTAATCCCCATAATGAAGATTAAGAAATGAGAGCAGGAACTGGAGAAACATCCCAGGAGTTATGAGCATTGAGTGCTCTTACGGAGGACCCAGGTTTCATTTCCACTACCAGCATGGCTGTTCACAATTGTCTGGAACTCCAGTCCTAGGGGAAATCTGACACCCTCTTCTGGCCCCCATAGGAACTGCATGCATGTGGTGTACCAACAGCCGGTGTAACACCTATTTATATTTAATCACTCAATCAATTAATGGGACCAGACAGGTAGGACCTTTGAAAAGTGCCCTCATGAGTGAATTGCCCCATTCTCAGATGAACTGGCTATGAAGGAACTATGTTTATCATCAATATAAAAATAAACTGTTTAACACACTTGGTGTGCTGGATAGTTTATGGCAACTTGAAACAAGCTTAACTTATCAGAGAGGAGGGAACCTCAGAGATTATGTTGTAGGCAAGTCTATAAGGCATTTTCCCAATTAGTGATCAATGAGGGAGGGCCACACCCATTGTGGGTAAAGCCACCCCTGAGCTGGTGGTCCTGGGTTCCAAAAGAAAGCAGGCTGAGCAAGTCACAAGGAGGAAGCCAGTATGCAGCACCCTTCCATGGCCTCTGCATCAGCTCCTGACTCCAGGTTCCCGCCTTGCTTGAGTTCCTGTCCTGAGTTCCTTTGATGATGAACAGTGCTGTGAAAGTGTAAACCTTTCCTCCCTAACTTGCTTTGGTCATGGTGTTCCATTACAGCAATAGTAATCCTAACTAAGATACTTGTGTCCTGTTTCAGCATGTGATGTCCTGTACTACCTTATAGAATTCCTGTAAGAAAGGAGGCACTTACCCCTTATTATTGGACTCTTAAGCCCCAGGAACTATGATTAACACTTTTTTTTTTTGCAGCGGGGAGTTGGTTTTGTTGTTCACTTGTTTGGTTGGTTGGTTTAGTTTTGTTTTTATTTTGTTTTGTTTTTTTGGGGGAGTGGACAGGATTTCTTTGTGTAGTCCTGGCTATCCTGGAGTCACTCTGCAGATCAGGCTGGCCTTGAACTCAGAGATCCGCTTGCCTCTGCCTCCTGAGTGCTGTGATTAAAGGCATGTGCCACCACTGCCTGGGTACATTTCTTTAAAATTTTTGTACTGTAAGATATTCCATTGTTATAACTCAAAGCACAGTAAGATAACATTACATGTATTGCTTTCCAACTTCAACTTATGACTACATCCCTACCTCTCCAAGTTTCTCAGCTATCAACTAGCAAATGCTTTGAATATCACCTTCCATCTAGACTATTCTTAGCCTCATGTTTTATTGACTGATAAATTTAAATTTGCTCTCCTGCAAAATTTATCCTAAGTGAGAACAGGATGTGGATTACCAACATATAGGTACTCTCAACTCTGTCTAAAACAAGCCATTGGTGCTCAGCTGATATTTGATTAGTATTCAATTCAAACTGAATTTTTGTTTTGTTTTATTTTGTTCAGGTTTTTATTTATTTTTATGTATATGGGTGTTTTACCTTCATATGTATCTGTATACCATGTGTGTGCCTGGTGCCCTGTGCAGCCAGAGAGGACATTGACTCCCATGGGACTACAGTTACAGGCAGGTGTCAGCTGCCACATGGGAGCTGAGAATTGAACCTGGATCCTCTGAAAGATCAGCCAGTCCTCTTAACCACTGATCCATCTCTCCAGCCCCATTTTCGTTCTTTATAAAGCTCCCACTAGCCAAGACAGAGGTCCCTAGTTTTTTTCAATGACCTTCTGTCTTTTGCTTCACACAAAACTGAGCAGTAACAAACAAAAAAATAATAATTTGAATTTTTATTCTTTAAAGCAAAATCTCAGTTCTACAAATCAATTTTCTTAATCAGAGTTTGGGGATATAACTCAGTGAAAGAATTCTGGCCTGGATTTCCTAATCTGAGAGTGTTAGCTGGGCCATCTTAATATGTGGTTATTTTTAATTTGGATATCTCAATGCAGAAAGATAAAAGTACACTATATCTATGAGGCACATGATATGCACGGGGCTCTTTGGAATGAAGTAGGCCTGGATGGGAAGGCAGGGATGTCAATGAGGTACCATTTCCTTCTTCACTGAGTCAAACAGCAGGGGAAAGAAGTGGTAGAGCATTCAAGGTGGATGCTTTCCCTGGGCAAGAAATGTGAACAGTGCAGAAGGGTCACTATTGAGATCCAAGCATCCACTTCCCCCAGAACCTTGCTTTCCTCACCACAGTCAGGCTGGGTTGAATTTGCCTCCGATTAACACCCCTTAAAATTCTGAGCTTCTTTGTCGAACATTCGACTCTATCGGAAATGCCTGTTCAGGTGACCATCCACCTGCTACACCTATGTGTAATGTGAGGGCAAGAACTGTGTCTTGATATCTGGGGGCCCCTGGTATCAGACACAGTGCCTGACATATATGTCAATATATAAAATAGTAAATGTCTTAGACCCATGTTTCTCTGGCCACCAAATGTTAATGAAGGCACTTTGAAACTTATATGCATGTAAACACTCAATTTTACAAAGTCTTGATTTTTAGCTCCACTCCAACACAAGACCAGGTCCTGAAAAGTCCTGGTAAAGTTTTTTTTTATATGTGTTAAAAATAAAAGTGATTTTATCTCTGTTCGGCCATGTTGATTGCTTTCTCTTTTCTTGTCCAGGTCCATGGGACCCCATTCATGTGTATTGCAACTCCAAAACTGCATTTTTGCACGCATACTTCTGGAAAGTACTGGCTAAAGGTGGGTTATACAGCATTGACTAGAATAGACTCAGGCCTAGGTCCCCTGGGATCTTAAATTCTAAATGTCTACCGATACTTCCTGTCCTTCAAAACCCCAGATACTATGAAGCTACCTCATGGGCATAGGTATTTTGATAGGATACATACTGAGGCTGAAGGGATAGCTCTGAGGTTAAGAGCACTGGCTGCTCTTCCAGAGGTCCTGAGTTGAATTCCCAGCAGCCACATGATGGCTCACAACTGTCTAAAATGAGATCTGGTGCCCTCTTCTGCAGGCAGAACACTGTATGCATAATAATAAAATCTTTTTACAAAATTAAAATTGTAATATATTGATAAAGCAATCCCATGCCAATTTAGAAACATCAGGAAGGTTTTAGAAGTTCAAATTTAAATACACCTACTAAAGGGTTTCAGTTTGCCCAGGGCCACTGAGAATTCGTCATTTCCAAGGGATCTATAGCAGACACATCCAACTTTTGCCTGGCCTTCTGTTTCCATATCCACATAAAGCAGTGGTTTTCAACCTGTGGGTTATGACGCCTTCCAGGATCCAGTGATCTTTTCATGGGGTCACGTATCAGATATCCTGCATATCAGATGTTTACATTACAGTTCGTAACAGTAGTAAAATCATAGTTATAAACTAGAAACGAACTGGTTTAATGGTTGAGGGTCACCACAGCATTGCCCCATGCTGAGGCCCAGATACAATTCCGTGGGTCACATATTAGGTGCACAAACACATTGCCTCATTTACGTTACAGCTGTTTTAAATTAACACTTCTGAATAAGCGAAACCGTTTTCCATGGAAATTACTAAACTAAACGGAAACCATTTCCCAAAGCACTAATAGCAGCCCCAGGATCATACAGCATGCCCCAAATTCCTCAAATGTCTTCTGAGACTGCAACTTACTTCCTATGAATTATCTCTGAAGCTTTTCAAAACCTATGACTTCACCGAACTCTCAGCAAAGTCCCTCCTGCACAATCTAAAGTGAAGGCCCCACCCCTCCCTGGGCGGGTATCAAGGGCAGCGCTCCCACAGTTTGCCAAAGTAAGATCACTAAGAAACGCAGGCCAGTGGCTTACGCAGCTCACACAGCTAAAGTTCCCAGTCAGTCATTTTTCTCAAGAATTAGGTTTACAAATCTCAGCCTAGCCTCTCATTGTATTAAAATAAGCCGCTCTCTACACTCTTTACCATCAATTTCTTCTTTTAGAAGTCTTAGCTTTATGTGTTATATGTGTATGAGTGTTTAGCCTGCTTGTATGGATGGCATCACCATGTATCCGGCAGGTGCCTGTGGGGGTCAAAAGAAGATGCTGGATTCACCTGGAACTGTCATTACCTATGTGTTAGGAATTTTCCTAAGTTGAGCTCTCTGTCGTAATGCAAGCTTTCTGACAACACAAAAGTCCCAATCAAGCCAAATCACAACAAGTCAAATTAAAAAATATCCAGGTTTAATGGGATATGCAACCAGGGTGGGCTGGGAGCGCACAAGGGAACTTTCCATGGAAGCAGTTTAAATAGACTGGGGGAGTGGTCAAGATTTTGGCGGGCTGTCCAGGGAGAAGGGTCAAGGCTTTGGCCGGCACAGGGACAGGACCTCCATCTTTGGAGGCCAGAGACTGGGACTTACACTATGGTTTTTAGCTACTATATGGGTGCTGGGAGTTCAACCCAGATCCACTGGAAGAGTAGCCAGTGCTCTTAACCACTGATCCATCTCAACTACTTCTTAATGCCTGTATAGGGTAAAAGAACATAGACATAATATTTACAGATATTTTCTCCACTGTATCCTTCAATAAGGATGAATTGTGTCTCCAAAGCCAACTAGGGTAGCCCTAGTCCTTAAGCAGATTTGACAGGTGACAGGTGCCTATGCCAAGTCTGTGTCCTGTGGAAAGTCCCAGGCTCTCCCTGAGCTTTCTGCAAATGAGATAGAGTAGGAAGGACTGGGCTCACACTCCTTCAGGCTCAAAGTAAGCCCCCTGTGGAAGCCGCTTTTTGTTGATCCCGATATGGTGCCCATGGCACAGATCCTTGCACCGGTGACCCTGCTTTCCTGCAACCGTACAGATACTCAGTATAGATTCAGTGTAGACTACCTGCTCTCCAAGTACCTTTGACACCGTTACGGGATGACACCATTCCTAGGGAGAGGAGAACAAACATCTGCTGAGCCCAGATAGGGAACTGATGACTGACCAAGGTAAAGCTCTATCAAAGTCCCACTTGATGAGGTGATTTACAGGAATGTGGGTAAAGGGTCACTTACCAGAGCAGACATGATTCAGCTGTATCACCCAAGCTCCACCCCAGCAAGAGTTCACAACAGCTGAAAACCTGGAGCACACTGCACAACTTGCAGGCAACCCAACAGGTTGCCGAGTGTCTCTTCCAGGATGCTCAGTTGTCCAGAGCCTCTTCTGGATCACCTGACAGGTCTTAGCTTCTTTCTGGTGGCTCAGTCAATGCCCCTTTTAAATGGCTCAGCTTGTCTGAGAGTGGCCCTCAGCCCTCAGCACTCTTTACTGCTTATACACTCTTGGGGGACAGAAGGACCTAGGGAATCTGGTCAGTTTCGCGGACTTCTTGAAGTTATTTTGAGTTGTTTACTTCCTGTCTTGATGAGCTTCCCTGCAGAGTGTAAAGTCTCACCTTTGCTTAGAACATCTAGTTTTTGACTTCCTGGTAAGCATCCTGTCCTAGAATATCTTATTGTTTCACCCCTCTTTTCAACATCCTATGTCTTAAAAAACCTTTCCCTAAAAGAATGGGGGTTTTAATATCAGAAGAAACTGCTACATAACAGACACCCAGGGAACAGCAGGTCTCACTATCCACATCAAGCACAGTACAGCAACCTTGCCGCCGTCCCCTCTCCCACCTTCCCAGTCATCACCAACCTTCGGGTCCAAATTTCCCTCATGATTTAAGATAAGTCAATTAATTTCTCCTCTCCAAGTCACCCAGGTCCAACTTCAGGCCAATTTTTCAGGTTCTTTACTGAACAAATGGGTCTTTTGTTCCTTCAACAAAGGCCTTGACGTCATAGTTGGCTTTCTTTAACAGCACCTACCCTCCTTGCAGATAGACGCTGTTTCACAGGCCATTTCTTCTTTGCTTTTCTGATAAACATACAGTGGCAATCAGGCACAAGAACCCTTTCCTTCAGCTTCACTAAACAGAAAACACTGTCTTCTTATTGCATGTACTGACAATAGAGCACTCAGCTTCCCAAGCTTAGAAAGTCCAGTTATCAATTACTGGCTGGTGTGGACTTCACAGTTTACAGTGTTAAGAGCTTAGGCTTTAAAGTAGAAAGATTTCCATTTAAAAAACTGATCAGGCTGCAGCAGGAGTTCTGATGGAACTCCTTTCTGCATTGGACAGCTGTCTCAGGAACATTGCATTGTAGGAGACCATGCCAACATCTCTGCTCTCCACGCCCCCCACCCCACATACATATCAGAAGAAACCAAAATGGAGAAAACTCTCATTTTCAACAATTATTGACCCTTTATGTATTTATTATTCATACACATGCATGCATGTGCCAATGCAGACATATGTGTCCACACCTTTACATAGACTACTAGAGCTCTGTGCAGTACTATTCAACCTTGGCAGTCTATTAAGATCATCTAAAGACCTTTCTTAATGGAGATGGGTTAAATTAAGATGTAAGTGTTAGCCAATAAGAAGCTAGAGTTAACAGGCCAAGCAGTGATTTAAATAATATGGTTTCTGTGTGATTATTTTGGGTATGAGCAGCCAGGAACCAACAAGCAAATTCTTACTATAGATCTATATCCAGCAAACCTCCTCCCCACAAGTCAGCTGGGTCCTCCTCTCCAAGGAAGGGCTTGAGTTCTGTATTTCATAATGAGTATGTTGTGAAGTGCCAATGCAGTTCTGATGTGCATACAGGCTTAAAACTCTTTGGAAATACTCAAAGCCTTTGCCACTCAAATATGAGCAAGAGCAATGGCATTGTGGAAGAGGAGATCCCCATACCTACTGCACCAGAGTCTGCTTCTTCCCGAGTTCCCAGGTGAATGAAGTGCACGCTACAAGTGGGAGGCACTGATGGAGTCTCTCTCTGAGTTCACAGATGAGGCCAGGAGAGGCCAAGTGACTTCAGAGGTGAGAACTCAAATGAACAAGAGCCCAGGCCCCTTTACTGACAGGCCCTTTATTTCCAATCATTATTTTTATCTAGCAAATGATAAGTTACTCCTAAAAACTGCAACATGTTTGCCACAGTTCTCTATGACTTGCTTCTGTTTGAAATACATCAAATTTCAAAAACAGGCAAGACATTTGGGGGCTCATTTTCTTCTCATCAAGAACACAATGATCAGATATAGTAACAAGAATAACAACAAAAACTGATGTCCTTGTAGGGCAGAGACATGGAGACATGGAGAAAATATGGAAAGCGTTCAACAAAACAACTGCCATTTTCCTTGTGAATCACAGACAACAAGAACTGTGATTAACGTTGATAGAGGGAACAGAGGCTGACTCGTGGGACTAATCCAAATTCAGCATAGATCACACATTCAATCTGCAGGGAGGTTGTTCATAGGCTTTATAACCCCCTTGGTATAGTCACATGAGGACAGTTTGACTTCATTACTATAGGCAATGGGAATGAAAAATAAACTCCACAGATCTATATAAGCCCCAGGCTGTGTCAGTGTATGGATTATCCAGTGATTCCATAGCCCTAAATCCTTGAGAGAACCTCCACCAGGTTCTAGGTTCAGCCCTTCACCCAGTTACTTTTAGCCTTTACATCCACCTTAGATCCACAAGCCCCACAGGGTGGGAAGCTTTCTCAGGAACTGGATGTCCACAGCCTAGTTTGAGCTGGTTTCTTGGCCAGCTTCCTACAATTTCTTCCATTCTGCTTAACACTTCTGCTTTTGGGGAGACTTTATTTCTTTGTCTTGGCCACGTTGCTACTTCAATCAAACATCCTTCTCCAGCTGACCTGACTATGAGCCTCCTGTCCTGGCTCCCTCTACTCAGTAGAACTATCTCTAATTCTGAGAATGTCATCTGACCACCAGAAATCTAAAATCCTGCTGCTAAGAGCACACTTTCTCCCTGGATCTTTTGTTCCACCCACTCTTAAAACTGCAGAGACGCCCTCAGCATTGCTGTAGACCCCAGGCTTCTGACAGGGCTCTCAGGAAATACGCCTCAGTCTGGATCCCAAGCACAGAGTCCAGAGTTGTTTACCAGTCCCCTCTGCCTCTCTGTGGCACTTCCCTGGCAGCTGTTTAGCCTCCTGATAACGTCACGCCTACGGGCTCTCAGGAGAAGCAGAATGGATGGTGTTCTCGGTTCCCTGTCCGATGAAAATAATTTCCATCCAAGCATGCATTCCTCACATGAGATGTTCCACCCCTCCAGTCATCTCTAGTTACAGTGAACTCAAGTATAGAAGGCAAAAACACATTCTGCTACCAGCAAGGATTTCAGAGGCTAAGCAGCTGGAGAAAATGCCCCTCCTTAGTGACCTGCAGAAACTCTCTTGCAGGCCTTCGACTGCTAGTCCCATGAAGTCAGCTGGAAGCCAGCCCCAGGCTGGGTTTGCACCAGGAAAAGAGGCAGCAGCTGTTACAGGGTAAAGTCAGGCAAAGCTCAGATGGGCCAACAGACTGCTAGGAGTCAATCCGGGTCAAAGAGGACACAGAACAGCTCAGGTTTAAAGCAACTGTATTAGTCAGGGCTTTCTAAAGGAACATAACAGAGAAGATGAGTGTGTTTGCGTGCGTGCATGTGTGTGTGTGTGATTTATTACAGTGGCTCACTGGATAGTTCAACAATGGCTGTCTCCTGACGAAAAGGCCAAGAATCCCTGAGTTGTTCAGTCCAGGAAACTGGATGTCTCAACAGTCCCAGTGTGGTGCAGGAGTCCCAGAAAATTCCTTGAGAGCTGCTGGTCTGCAGTCAACCTTGGAATCCTGAAGAAATAGGTTCTGTCACCAAGAAAGAATGCCTCAGCAACAGGACAGGTGAACTTGCCAGTGAGAGTGGGGGCATGCAGGCAAAACCAAAATGCTGCTTTCTTTAACGTTCTTTTATATAGATTGCCACCAGAAGGTGTGGCCCAGATTTAGGATGGGTGGTCCCCCTCTAACGACCAAATCAAGAAAGTCCCTCCTAAGTGTCCCCTGCCACTTGAGTTTTAGTTTACAGTCAAGTTGGCAAGACTAGCCATCACAAGTCCACCTTTTGTCAACTTGACATATAACCACATCGCTTTACATCATGTTTAATTTTCAAATGAAAACAATAACCAGGTCATCTGCCTAATATATTAACACATACAACTACAAGTGCATCATAAGGAGGTGGCAATGTCCTTTGTGCATGGTCTTTTAGTGTCTCAGCTTAAATACAATAGTAGCCACTGACATTATCTCACTACTTATTACATTACATGATAAACAAATAAGGAAAAACACACAAATATGCGTTTAAGATATGTATAAATGCACAAATACCTTCTTAATAAAAGAGGACAGAACCACTCACGTCCTTCACAATTCTTACTTTTGCAGCGAGCCATAGGGCTTTAGCTAGCTCTTATAACTAGCTTCCTCTACCTTCTGTATATCCTCCACTCTCAACAACACTCCAGCAGCAATTGGTTCTTTCCTGAAGGAGTGACCCATACCCTCATTCTTCAAGGGTCTGTGCCCTTTGTCATCCTGCCCAGACTGGGTTGCTGCATTTTCCCTCCAATTGACTTTACCACATGGGCATAATATCAAAGAGATGCCCTAAAGACATAACACTCCTTACCTCCCTCGTAGAGAAGCAATCCAATTTCCCCTTGGTAATCTGGATCAATCGCCACTCCAAACACTGTTATTCCTTTCTTAGACTGCTGGTTTAAGGACATCAGAAGCTCAAAGTGGCCAGAGGGAAATCTGAGCTTCCAGTTCAATCAAATGTTTGCTGTGGATCCTGGCTACAGAAGAAATCATACCACATATTGGACACTGATTCAAAGCATATACCACCTTCTAGAGACCCCTGTCTCAGTCCTTCAGGGTGCGACCATCTAATAGGTGCTGTAATGGTGTCTTCAAAAGGAAATATCCATTGCTCTCTCAGGTCAGCTGCTTCAGGATGTGGAGAACATGGTAAGACCAGTGGATTCCATGAGTGTGGGCCCATCTGGAAACATGAGTTAATCGGCCTGAAGCAATGCTGTGTGTAATATGACAGTGGATACAGCATCCTGTCAGCCCATGGATGGTAGTTTTGGCCAAAGCATTATGTGGAATAAAGGCAAGTTCCTAATCATGATAAGTATGTTCTCTAGTAAAGACAAAGTATCGCCCTTTCTACAAAGAAAATGTCAAATGTAGTCAGCCTGCCACCAAGTCACTGGATGGCTACCCTGGGGAAAGGTGCCATCCATATCTGGGGCTCAGAATTAGATCTACTGCTGGCAGATCTGTCACCTGTCAGCCTTCATAAGTGAAAGTCCGTGTTGTCAAGCCCAAAGTTCTGCCCACAATGAAGATTTCCCTTTGTCGGGGTCTTTCAGGGTTGTTCCAGAAAGGGGAAAGTGATGCAACTGTCCAATTCTAGGTGGTGCCAGAGCAGAGGACACGTTTACTTCCTTCCAAATAATGGGGCTCTGTCAACATGAAAGAGCAGCTCTCATCTCGAAGGGGATAAGAAATAGTTTGTTCTGAAACCAGTTGTTAGTGGTCATGATCTGAGCACACAGGTTACCCCAAATTGGAAGTAGCTTCAAGATGTTTTTAATAGAACAAAACAAATAAAGACATAAATCAAAGCACTTTCAGAAACACTAGTGGAAACATTAGGCATGTGATTCCAGGAAAGCTGCCAACCATCAGCTATGGGCTTCTATACCCGTGACAGTTGGCCTTCTGGCCAATGATTTTTATCTGTTAGTCAGGGAATAATAGGTCCAACACAGAAGTTAGTGTCTTAGTTAGGGGATTCTATTGCTGTGAAGAGTCACCATGACCACAACAACTCTCATAAAGGAAAAACCTTTAATGGGGGATGACTTACAGTTTCAGAGGTTTAGTCCATTATCATGATGATGATAAGCATGGCAGCAGACAGGCAGAGCTGGTGTTGGAGATGTAGTTGATATGTAGGCAACAGGAAGTGAATTCTGTGTCACACTGGGTATAGCATGAGCATGGAAGACCTTAAAGCCTACCCCCAGTGACACACTTCCTCCAACAAGGCCATACCTAATAATATCACTCCGAGCTATTGGGGCCATTTTCTTTCAAACCACCACAGTGGACAAGGAATGGCTATTTAGGAGGTGATAGTTATTAGTTCAGGATAAATTGTTAAGACTCCGGACTCGCAGCATTCCAAACTCTCCACAGTCATGGGTGTTTTAATCACTCAGCATGTGTGGACACAAATTTCTTCCCAGAAATTCTGCATCAGAACCATAAGTCATTGTGTGTTCTTAGAGAAAAGAGAAAAATACCTATTCCTGAAGCGTTAGACTCCCCTATGCTGGTCCATCCTCTCATGGAAAGGAGCTAACATACATTCAGGAATGGAGGCATCAGAGTTCAGAAACAAAAACCTCAGGGACTGGGTCTGCGGCTTGGGTAAATGTGGCTGATCCCCTGGGACATTCAATCTGGTTGTGCCAATCACCTCCTTCCTAAGTCAGCGCCACAGCTCTGGACAGAAGACTGAGAGATCACGGCAGGGACACATGCCCTCGTTCCCATTGATCTCTGCCATTTTTGTTTTGTTTTATGGAATGGATTAGAGATATTTGGAGTATAAGCAAAACTATCAGAGACTGGAGCTACAGTCCATGGATAAGCATTGATTACTCCCTGCCTAACCCCAAGTCCCAGAGGGTAAGATCACATCAGGCCATGCTGAGCTATTTTTTCTAATAGGCCTGAAATTCGCTTTCAGACACCAGACTAAGAATAAGGAGGGGGAAGGGGCACTCCTGATTGAATCCTCCCACTTGCTTTTACAGACAGAAAGCATTTCAAGATGTCCCTGATTCCTTGCTAGCCTTCCTCTTGTAAAACAGGGGGAAAAAAAAAAAACTATCTTCAGGGCCTCAAGTGAAGGGCTCTGTTCTTTTTCTATTTTTTTTCTTTTAAGAGAGAAGGTACTTAAGTTTTTCAAAAGGTTGTCTGCCTCCATTCACAAGACACATAAACTGACTGTGGGTACACCACAAATCTCATCACCCCAAGTCTAGCCCAGGAGGATCTCAGGTTAGACACTGGTAAAGGCGTATATTTCTTTTGGCTTGATTATATGGGCTGGCCACTCACACATATAATATTTAGAGATATCAGAGAGTGGCCCTTCAAAATCAAATGTTGTATGTCAGAATGACAGATGACATTCCTTTTTAAAAAAGTGTTTTCTGCCTCTTGTCAACCCCGATTCCCAGTGGGTGCCCCAGCAGATAATAAGACTCATTTGGACACACCAATACAGAGTATTAGGAGGCCAGTTGGGTCTAGTTGTTACCACTGGACTCCACCACAATTCTACACCAAGTACCTGGAATACACTAGAGGAAGAAAACTGCCTTTCGTGTATACATTCTATTGGTAAATTCTCCTGCACTGTCTAAGCTCACTGACTAAAAGTCTCTCAATCAGTAACTTTATATAATAGTTTTCTCAAAGGTTAGTTTATTTCTGGACCATGTTGTAAACAAAGATATAAGCAAAGTTTTTATGTGTCTCTGATTATAGCTGCTATTCACACTCATTCAAAATCAGTAACGTTAGATCACTCTCCAGACTGGATAATATAAAAAAAAAATTAGTTACTTGTATTTCCTAGAGGACTTATCTGGAAACTTTACACAACCTCATTTTACAGTATGCACACAGGTAACATTAATGTACTGCATTGTGTTATGTATGGGTTTGGTATAAAATGATAAAATCTTAAGCCAGATGCACATCTCAGCAAATCTTGGTGGATATCTGTAAGTGTGAGGCCAGCCTAATCTACATCTGTCTACCAACAGACTATCCAAAGAATTCAGTAGTTGTTCAGCCCACAAACTGGATGTTTCAGCTGGCCTTCAGCATACACCAGAATCCCAAAGCCATAGCCTGCAATGCCAGTGAAGGAATGGACTTCTCAGAGAGGATGAGAGCAAGCAGGCAAAGAGCCAATGTTCCCTTCTTCCATGTCCTTTAAATAGGCTGCCAGCAGAAGGTGTGCCCCAGATTAAAGGTGGATCTTCCCACCTCAAAAGATCCAGATTAAAGGTGAGTCTTCCTACTTCAAATGATTCAGTTAAGAAAACAATCCCTCACAGATGTAGCCAGCTGCTTGGGTTTTAGTTCATTCCAGGTGTAGTCAAGCTGACAGCACAACCAAGAATAGCCATCACACCACCCAAGGTCAACTAGTGTCCAGTGAGACATCTTTCAAAATAGCCTGTAGTGCTGGTGAGTCATCTTTCATCTTGTTCAAGGAGCCCTTTGCGACCCCACCGGGTAAACTCTAACAGATTCTAACCAGTGTCCGTTCTAGGAATAGGAGGGTCGACAGAGAGGAGAATTTTCCTCGGTATTTCAAAGTGAAGTCACAGTCAAGCAAGGTCTTTGACTTATCCTCACATAGATGAAGCCACTGGTAAAAATAAGGCCAGAGAAACCTCTGGCTCCTCTCAATGCCTGAAGACCAGATCTTTGAGTGGCCTTAACAATAAAAACGAAAATCATCAATTATGGCTACCTTAATGTTCTTAAACACCCAACAAAAAAGTGCAACCCAAAATTTTAATGATTGTCATGTTTAACAGTTTAAGAGCTCACACTCCCCAGTCATTAGACTTAAATCCATATGAGATGTTATTTACACGGCTATTTCTCACTAATAATTTTCTTCATGGTAAGGAAATGTTGTCCATGTATAGGATATTATGATGTCTCAGATCAACACTGGAGCACCTACCTGCAGCTGAGGAAAACAGGTATACTCACTTTAATGCTGAGGCCAAATCTAAGTGCATTTGTCAACTGTGAAATGCCCTTCCCTGGAAGACTGATTCTCACAGCTGGATCATGTCCTCCTGCAATCCATGTTCCCTGATTAAATGAGGTTACGCACTGTCAAACTCACAGGACTGGGAGAAATTATTCAAGATACCCAAATGGTGCAGCCCTGGAAAAACCTTACAAAATAACACCAATGGAATCTGGTACATTTGCCAGGGCACCTATTGCAGGGAGGACACTGCCAATGAAATTTGTTTTATTTTACTTTTCTTGTACTTTTCAGGCATTTGCTCTCACGTGTATGAGTCTGATGTAATGAACGGCTGATTACGTGTAGATTGCACAGTTACACTTTGACCTGTCAAACAAAACTTATGTCAGTCCGGATGTAGAAGAGACCTTGTCCCTGAATATTCCACATCAAATTAAGATTACTGAGACCTAGTGGTCAGTCTCTTAATTCAAGATAACAGATAAAAAAGAACTCTGGAAACTCCTGAAGCAGACATTACCTTAAAAATACACATCCCTATCTATTTCACTTCGGGTTATACCCCCCCCTCAACCTCAGATTTCCCCCGTACTTTATCCCTCTTCCTGTTTTAGTCTTTCTGCTCCCAGGACTCCACCTTTATACTTTTTTCTGTAATGCTAACCTACCATCATAGGCCCCTTTCTTTTTTCCAGCCTTTTCTGGATTCTACTTGTGTTTAAGTTAAATGCACAAAACAAAATGTTTGCAATTAGAACCACATAGGAGAGAAAACGTGCACCATTTGTCCTTCTGTACTGAATTACCTCACTCAGAGTAATCTTTTCCAATTCCATCCTGTGTATTTAATGATTCTATAGCCCAGGGGCTGCACCCGTCCCCCTTCCCTCACCTTCTCTTTCCAATTTAAACCGTCCACCTTGGCCACACACTTTTTTGGTCTCTTGGTCCTCTGTTCTTAGCTTCTTGGTCACTCTTGGCCTCTTGGTCCTCAGCTCATTTCTTGACCCGTTTACTCTCAATCCTCTTTTCTCTCTCTTGTCTTCCTCTCTCGTTCACTCTCGCTCTCTCCTCTCATGGTTCGGTTCAGTCTGCTGGTCACGTTTAGTTTGCCACTTTCCCCAGTCTGGACCCATCCAGATGGCTCTGGCTGTACTCTCCCTCATGTCTACAATAAAACCCTTCACCTCAACCATACCTAGGAGCAGTCATGTCCTCAGCTTCATTCAGTGTTGTCAACTTGACATGTGGCCACAGTCTTTGTCTGCCTAATGGAACTATCTCATGTATAACTGAAATCACTATTATCCCAGAACAATGGCAAAGTCCCTTGGGGACTTCTAAGTCTTGAAATATCACATAACTTAAAATAAAACAGTTTAAAAAACACTTCCTTCTTTTATAATCTTGTTCAATGCTACAGACTAGAAATAAAACACAAATACCTGCTTAATATATGAACAAAAATATTCTCTTTATATACGGTTTTTATTTTTTAGCTAACATAATTATTTATTGATTCTTTGAGAATTTCTCATCTTTTACCCAAATTCCACTCATCTTCCAGTCCCTCCACATCCTCCCCTCACCCCTGTAGCACCCCCAAAAGAAAATTAAAAAAATAAAACTGAAACAAAACAAAGCAAACAAACAAACAAGAACAAAACAAACCCCCAAAAAACCTCTTTGCTCTTCCATCTTTCCTGTCTTTCCAACCCTCTTCATTCCTCCTGGTGGCACTGGGAACCGTAGTGTGTCACACAGTACACACTTTCATCCAACCAGCTTTACTAGGAAATGTTCATTGCAACGAATCACTGGTCCAGTTTTAGGCCGCTGGTTTCTGGCGCACATCAACACTGGATCTTCACTGAAACTCCTCTCAGATATCCCAGGGCCATCCCAAGTATTGGAGATCCTCCAGGTATTGTTCCACCAGACCAGTCCCTTCAGGAGCCCCAGCAGGTTCTAGATGGGGGATATTAGGGTGGGCCAACCCAAGGCCTAGCTGTGGGCCTGAGCGGTAGCTGAGCTGGTCAGTCTGGGCCACTGGTGCTGCCCCCTCAGGCAAGTGGTGGAGACAGCTCCCCTATGCCTATACCTGCAGGGTCATTTCTCCCTCATCTGTGGTGAGGGGTGGGGGCATCTCTCCTGAGTGCAGGGGTCAGCTTTCCCATGAGGATCTGGGCCAGTTCTCTTGCTACAGAATCCAGTGAGAGGCAGGGTCAGCTTTCTTAGGGCCAGTGAAGGGCAAGGCCACTTAGTATGGCCCTCTGATTTCATCATGAATGGTGTCTAAGACCCTCTGAAATAACACAGGCCACAGACATCAACACAGACCCCAGCTGCAGCTGGACCACGAACCCAGACATGGTCCTCAGCAGCAGCAGGGTCTGGATGTCACCATTGCTCCAGGTGGTAGGAGAGGCCACTTAGATTGGTATGGCTCCAGTCACAGCGTGGCCCTCAGACACCAAAATGACCCCAGACCACAGGCGGCTGCATGGCCTTTGATGGTAACAGATGTCTTGGACATCAACAAAGACCCTGGCCCTAGGTAGCAACCCAGTACCAAATGACACCATGGCCCCAGGTAGCTTTACAGGCCACCCAAATTTGTATGGCTGAAGCATGGCCTTCAGACTTCAACAAGGCCACAGGTTGTGGTCTAGACCCCAGGCCTCCACGTGGAACCTAGAGGCCGCTTGGACCATGGATGTCAACACAGACCCTGGCTATAGTAGGACCACAGAACCATATGATCCACATAGAACCATCACATGATCCTCGGCAGCAGCTCGGATCTGGATGTCATCATGACCCCAGGTGACAGTGAAGACCACACAGTTTGGCATGGCCCTAGAGGCAGAGCAGCCCTCAGATACCAACATGGCCCCAAGTGGTGGCCCAGACCCCTGGAATCAGCGTGGTCCTCAATGGCAACAGTAGCCATGAACATCAGCACAGACCCTAGCTGCAGTAGGGCCACAACCCAGCGAGAGTCTGTCAATCATGGATAGCCAAGGCAGCGAGACAGAAGCCACCACCAGTAGGAAGAGAAGACAGGCAAGCAGCTCTGTTTCCTTCTTCTGTCTCTTCAATCTGGGCTGCCCCTGGAATGTGTCACCCTCTGTGGAAAGCCTTTCACCCTCCATCAACCCTTCCTGGAGACATGCAGTCACAGACTCTCACAGAGGCGTGCCTTTAGTTGATGCTTCTCCACAGTTAGCAATCAGGAGTAAGCATCAAATGTGTCATTTTGTTGTTGACTAAAACAGGATGTGGCAAAACTCAAGCTGCCCCTAGAATTTCTAAGAATAACTAACAAATAACAAAATATGTGGCCACTTCTTTTTTATATTTTAACCTGCTATCTGACAAAATTACTTTTCTTGGCATATTTAATTTAAAATGTCTGAGGGAATATAAGCATAATTAAGATAAAGGTTGAACTTGTAATTATGGCATCCACACTGTAGGAGATACTGGCCTATCTGCCTGTGTTCTCTCTCCATATTACTGCTGCCATTGCCTCCATTGAAAAATAAGTTCTTCAGGGTCTTTATCTAGGCCAAACCTAAAATGATACAGATATTTAAAAGACTTAATTTTTAAAAAGTGACTGAAGGGGAGGGAAGCCATCTTAAAACCAAGCAATTGTTGCATGCTTAGTATGAGACGCTAGTGCCATAATAATGAATTCAAGAGACTTCAAGAATCCACGAACATGAATTCCTGGAAAGAAGCTATGTCTACAAACCTGACAGGTTACAAGTTCAGTGATGTGGAGGGGTTAGGCTGCTGCAGGTCCAGAGCCCATGACTCTTGATCCTGGTGACTTGGAGGCCTCTGGGGACTCTCTGATGCTTCTACGGATTAATGTTAAAACTCCTTGATTTATGACTTTGTTCTGTCGCCATAGAAACTTCATGGAACTGCATCTACGTTAGAATATAAAATTTGGGATAACCAAAATCTGTGTTCCCAGGTCATTGTCACTCATACTTGGCTCCAGGATAAATGATCTCTTATGACTTTTAAGGCAAGAACTATGTTTCTTATGTAAACACAGTGAAAGTAAGGCAACTTTGTTATCATTTCTGCAAAGCTGGGTGTCAGCCCAAACACAGGCAAAAATGGCTGGCCCACCAACTTGGCGCAAAAGTGATTGCTATTGCCCTGCTTGAAGTTCCCTGCTCTGTCTCTTTCCACTGGGCTAGGTACTACTGTGAAGTAGATGCTTCCTGGCATCTGGCCTAACACCCACCTCATGTCACACAGCTTGTTTGTTTATTCTATGCTCTGTTTCAGTTTTAATTTGCCTTATCTAATGTATATCCTGGACCTTAACATGCCTTCCACTTCCCTGATACATGAACACAGTCACTAACAAATTGTTTGCAACTTTTCAACCCTAAAATAAACTAAAAACACCTAGGCAGGCAGGCACCAACCAGCAGCAAGGGAAGACAAGAGCCCAGTGCTTCCTGATTCTTTGTGATCTGGTAGACTCAAGTCTATGTAAAGGCGCCTCTGGTATAGGAAATAGATCAATTATATTGCTTCTTACACTTGGGGGCATACAAGAGGAACCCTAAAGTCATAGAGATATGAGATGATTCTCATTTATTTCTAACGTAAGTATAATATAAATTCAACCCCTTTACTTAGGGCAATAACTTACCTAGGTACTTTCAGGCTTGAAGAAGGATAAAATAATTTGAGTAGATGTAGTGAAGAGGCGAGCAGGCCTGCTTTTCATCCAGCCCGGCTCCCGCATGGCTAGCTTAACACCTGAAACCACCTACATCAAGTAGACATGCACTATAAGAAAAATGAGAGCGGCAGAGGCAGGCGGATCTCTGTGAGTTCGAGGCCAGCCTGTTTTACAAGAGCTAGTTCCAGGATAGGCTCCAAAGCACCAGAGAAACCCTATCTTGAAAAACCAAAATATATATATACATACATACATACATACATACATACATACAATGTGGAGGAGCAGACAGACTCAGTCTCAACAGGCTGAGACTGGTTTATCAGAACATGAAGGCATTCCAATGTTTTTGTAGGTTACAGGTTGAGCACATCTGGAGAGGCTGGAGGCATGCATGTATATGCACAAACACACATATACAGTCAGTTACCAGGAAGTCACAGCTGTTTTTTGTGGTTAGACTGGGAGCAGGGTAGGTTGTTTCCCATAGCTGAGTGTATTGTTTCTGCAGGTGAATGGTCAGGTGGCCTAAGCCATTCTTTATGGCTAGGGGTTATTGCCTGACTCAACTTCTCATGAACCGAGGCTATTTATCACCCATGACTCACTGAAAGGACTACCATGTCCACTACAAAGGTGAATGAACAGGTAACACAAGAGTAAAGAGTAGAGAGAAAGAGTGGAGACAGACTTGTCAGACTTTTATCCCACTTCCAGTTGCCTTGTAGGCCCAAATGAGATCCTATGTTGCCTGGGATCCATATACAGCTTTCTGAGTTCTCACTGGAGGAGGCGGCAATTTTGTTAAAAGAGAAACGCTTTTGGGTGTGGTAGTACATGCCTTTCATGCCAACCCTTTGGAGGCAGAGGCAGGCAGACCTCTGTGAATTAGAGACCAGCCTGGTCTACATAGCAAGTTCTGGGACAGTCTGGGTTACACGGAGAGACCATGTTTAAAAAAGAGAGAAAAGGGAAAAGGAAAAAAAGAAAGAAATGTTTTCTAAATTTTGTAAGGAAAAATAAAACAGAAACTATTACAGAAGAAACTGATATAAAAATTACAAAATATATTTTTGTTAAGGATTATTTTTAAATATGAAGAAAAAAAGCAGACCACCATTCCAACTGAAACATCTGGACAAGGCGAACCTTCCTCTCGATCAAGAGGGTGTACTCAAAAAGAGCAAACACATACCAAGACAGGAAGCGCATTTGGTTTTGATTCTAATGCAGGTGGTCACACTCTCATTTCCCCCTTGGCCGGAGTCCAAACTCACAACCTTCTGCAGCTGGCTAGTCTAAAAGGAACTGGTGCATAGGAAATAAGAAAGGAAGAAGAAAGGAGTCACTGCCCCCCAACAAATTTCTAGACAGTGGGCCTTTGAGAAACAAAGGTTTTCCTGGGTGGGGAAGATAAAAACTTTGCAAGTTTTACATGGTAAAGAAGACAAAAAGATTTTCCATATAAAGTTGATTATTGTCTTCTCCAGATCTGTGAAGAATTTTGATGGGATTTTGATGGGGATTGCATTGAATCTATAGATTGCTTTTGGTGGGAATGCAAACTTGTGCAACCACTCTGGAAAGCAGTGTGGAGGTTTCTCAGGAAATTCGGGATCAACCTAACCATGGACCCACCAATACCACTCTTGGGAATATACCCAAGAGAGGCCTTATCATACAACAAAAGTATATGCTCTACTATGTTTATAGCAGCAGTGTTTGTAATAGCCAGAACCTGGAAACAACCTAGATGCCCTTCAGTTGAAGAATGGATGAAGAAAGTATGGAATATATACGTATTAGAGTACTACTCAGCAGTAAAAAACAAGGACTTCTTGAAGTTTGCAGGCAAATGGATGGAAATAGAAAACACCATCCTGAGTGAGGTAAGCCAGACCCAAAAAGAGAAACATGGGATGTACTCACTCATATTTGGTTTCTAGCCATAAATAAAGGACATTGAGCCTATAATTCGGGTTCTTAGAGAAGCTAAATAAG
>NW_026068270.1:161488-243730 GCF_014885135.2 Alexandromys fortis | reverse complement strand
GGGAACCCTGATTGCTCTTTGGGCTGACGAGGGAGGGGGACTTGATTGGGGGAGGGGGAGGGAAAGGGGAGGCGGCGGTGGGGAAGAGACAGAAATCTTTAATAAATAAATAAAAATTAAAAAAAGAAAGAAGACAAAAAGATCTTAATTCCTTATCCTTCAACGCAAGTTTTGTAGTATTTGATAGAAAAGACTCATGATTGATAATTCTTATATATGTCTGAGGGTCTTGCCTGCTTGTATGTCTGTGCACCATGAATGTGCCCATTACCCACAGAGGCAGAAAATGACACCAGATCCCATGGAAGTGGAGTTACTGATAGTTGTAAGCCACCATGTGGGTGCTGGGTCCTCTGATAGAGCAGTCAGGGCTAAGCCAACTCCCCAGCCCCAAGATTTGTTTTAATACACTCTTGGATAAGAAAGGATTTCAGATTGAAAATTATTTTTGTGTTAAAGTGAAAGATTTTTCCAAAATGGAAAAGGAAAGATTAGGTACAGCTAGAAGTTAAGGTGCCTGGTAAGTAGGTTGTGAAAGCCACAAGTTAAGATTTACTTTAGTGGACAAATGTCTAGTTGCAAAATGTGAATACTGCACAAATTTGTAATTGAATCTATGACCTCAAGTTTTATAGATTGTTGGTTGAATAAACTTTAGATGACCCTAAGAAATTGCCAGACTTGACTAAAATTTTCTATTTCCTTAGCCAAAGACATCCCTCAGGCCTCCTTCTTCTTGATACATTAATAGCTCCTTATACAACTACTCCTGGGGATCCTATTTTTCAAACATGGACAAAGCTGTTTGTGGTGGCCCTTGCCTTTAACCACAGTACTTGAGAAGCAGAGGCAGGTGACTTCAAGGGTAGCCTGGTCTGCAGAGTGAGTTCCAGGACAACCAGAGCTACAAAACAGACCATCTCTCAAAAGAAAATAAAAAAAGAAAGAAAATGTAAAAATGGCAAAGGACTATATAAACTATTGTGGTTAAAGGGGAACATTTTTAAATTTTAATTTTAAACCGACTTTTAAAAACTGAGAACCTGCTCAGTGAGCTGTCAGGAGTTGCAACAGCAGAGCAATGGTTCTCAGCATGTGGGTCGCGAACACTTTGGGGTCAAACGACTCTTTCCAAGGGGTTGCATATCAGATACTTCATTATGAGTCATAACAGTAGTCAAATTACAGTTACGAAGTAGCAACGGAAATAATTTTATGGTTGAGATCACCACAACACATGAGGAACTGTATTAAAGGGCTGCAGCATTAGGAAGGTTGAGGACCACTGTACTAGAGGAATGAAAGCTAAAATCGAGTGGTTTTACCAATTAAAATATACACTAAGAGTCCCTTTATCCTGGAGGGAAGGGATGCTATCGGGTACTTCCAAAGAACCTTGTGCTACAAAACTTCAAGAGATGAGCGCTTAGATTTATGCTTCTTACCTTAAACTTGAGCTGTACACCTGTAAGAACGTAATGTCAGAACCCTCTCCCAGGCATCTTCCTGGGGCATTGTCACTGAGTCCCTAGCCAAAATATGGGATTTCTCACACACCAAACACATCTGCTCCTGCCTCCTGCCCAGCTGCGGGCTCTTGCTGTAAAATTCCTCCATCTTTAGAGGACCCTAACAAGAGACTTTCACTTCTGCCAAATGCTCTCTGATTGCCAGCTGTTTGTGACTGGGGCCTGAGCCTGAACTCTCCTCTGACCTTCTCCACTTCTGCCAACCCTCCTCCATCTGTCTGTATATGGCACTAACAAGGCTTAAAATATGCCCCTCTTACCTCAGTGATCCATCCCAGCATCTTCTTAAACCTCTCTGCTCCATCTGAAACCCAATACTCTCAAGGCTGTCAGAAAAGTGAAATAATTCTCAGTTTTAACTACATTAAGAACTGAGCAAAACTCAAAAACTCTTTAGCATTTAGTAGGGAAGATTTACATTATGTCCTTTCATTAGTCATGTTTTCTTAAAACAGTTTATTTACCCAGGGTCCTGCCTTATTTGAACAGAGTGTTCTTATTTTAAAAGATTCAGTGTTTTTGATAGTTTCATTTAAAAAAATCTTTCATTATTCAGGGTCATTTGGACTGTTTTCAATTTCAGGTTTTAAACTGGCAAAGGCTTTCTTTAAATCTTCCAAAAAAGAATTGATTTTGTGGTACATCTATTTTAGACCCAAACTCTAAGAGCTAAAGCCAAACTTCTTACACATAGGAAAGAGGGGCAACTATCAACTGAGTCCACCCGATTGGGTTACTGTTGATATTGAAAATGGTGTAGTCACTGGAGAAATGGCTAAATGATTAAGAGAACTTGCTGCTTGTAGCATGATCAATAAAAACCTAGAGACAGATATTAGGGTTCAATCTGAAGGTCAGAAAAGCAAAACAGTCAGCCATTAGCTCTTACCTCTACCTCAGTCTGAAATGGCACTTGGCCTCCAGGAATCTCAGACTAAGAATGTGTCTGCGAGCTGTCTCCTCCTATCTTCTTTCCCTCTCTAGGGCTGAGATTAAAGGTGTGCACCACTCTCACCCATTTCTATGGCAAACTAGTGTGACTACTGGGATTAAAGGTTTGTATCACCACTGCCTGGTTGGTAATGCTGACCAGTGTGGCGGTTTTACTCTCTGATATTCAGGCAAGCTTTATCTATTAAAATAAAAATGAAATATCACTACAGCTGCTCTTGCAGGGGACATCGGTTCAGTTCTCAGTACCTACATGGAGTCTCACAAGTGTATGTAACTCCAACTCTAAGACATACAGTGCCCACTTCTTGCTTACACACTGTTAGGGAGCTCCCACATCATAGAGTGCTCCAAAGCAGCCCACACCACACTAACCCCAAGTGGTCCCCCAGAGCCTGGGCAGCAAGCAAAACAGATGTGTTCCCCCTATACACACACCGTCCCTTATACCCCCCTGCACTCCTCTCTCCCTTCCTGGCTTTGACCTGCATCCCAGCCTTCCCAGGTCTTGACATCAACATCCCAATTTCAACAGGAAATAGATACAGAAGAGATTAAGTTGCCCATTATCATCAACAAAAAGGTGGGACTCTCAAAGAAACCTTGGACAAATGGCTAACTGGGGTGCCTATAAACATATCACAGTGGATGCTGGCCCACGAAGCTCTCCCAACACCTCTCAGCATCCCTAGTACTTACAGAGTCATTCTGGCTGGCATACCCCATCCCCTATCCTAAATGTCTCTATCCCCTGAGTGTCATTACACTTCCCCCGCTTCTCTTCCCTAGAAAACCTAGCCATTTCGGCTACATGTCCTTTTGGTATCTTCATCTCTTGACTCCTGGCTGGCTCCACTTCTGGTTCTGCCTTTGTCCACTTGCCCCCTCCTCTCCTCTTGCTCTCTCTTTATCTCCTTTCATTACTCAGTTTAGTTGCAGGCCATGTTCAGTCTGGATCTTTTCAGATGCCTCCGGCTGTTCTCTCCTGTATCTACAATAAACCTTCTCCTCAAAACCATAACTTAGAGCAGTCATGTTTCATTATTTTACTCATACACATGCAGGCAAACACCCATACACATAAAAAAAACTTTTTTTCATTCTTTTTATTGATTCTTTGTGGATTTCACATCATGCATTCCTATCCCACTTATCTCCCTGTCCCCTCACATCTGCCCTCTCCTCTTGCCAACTCCCCCATGAAACAAAACACAATATAAAAGAAAAGCCAAAGACCAAATATAATGGGGGTGGGAGGGAGACAGAGAAATCTCACACTCAAGCTGTAGTGTGGCCCACTGAATCACACAGTTTACCCTTTAGTCCATTCGTCTTTACTTGCAAGTGATCATTACCATGAGTCATTGGAGTCATATAAAAAACATTTTTTTATTGTCAAGAAACAATAAATCAAAGGCTTTGGATCTAAGGCCTACTTGACTACCTCTGGGTAACTTTAACTCTATTGATTCTATCAGAGACACCAAAAGAGTTATTCTTAACTCTTTTTTTATACAGATTATTCAAAAGACATCAATCTCTAATGAAAATATTCATGGTGTTTTCTACCTTAAGAATCCATATTCCAGCAGGACTTGGTGGTGCATGCCTTTAATCCCAGCACTTGGGAGGCAGAGACAGATGAATCTCTGGGAGTTCAAATTCAGTCTGGTCTACAAAGCAAGTTCTAGGCAGCCAGGGTTGTTACACGGATAAATCCAGTCTCGAAAACAAAAAATAAGAAAATAAAATGCTCCCCCCCAAAGAAAAGTCCATATTTCATGATTAAATATTAAGGTTTCTGATAATATAGTTAGGTAGGATTTTTAAAAATTAAATATTTTATTAATGAAAAGTAGCTGTACAATATTGGACTCTCATTTCCCTTTACAATTATAAAATAAGAGATAATTCTTGGCTATAGCTATCAAATCTACAAAACCCTTATATCTCATGACTCTGTTACTGAACTTGGTCATTAAAGCCAGTGCCTCAAGCCCTTTGGCAATCCCATTCTCAACAAACTAATTAAAATAGTCAAATTAATAGTGGAAGTTGAAAAGGGAGATTTATCCAATGTGGTTCATTGGGAAGGGGGTCTAAGAGATTCAGGGACCTCCCTGTACCCCAGAATTCTAACAACCTCCCCACTTGTCTCTGAAAAATATTCTCTGCAGACATTGCTGACTAACCATCTGTGTTGTGTTTCCCATTATCCATGATGCCAGGGAAGGATTCATCCTGGTTGATCTAATTTGATCCCACACTTGGAAAGAAGTGACAGATGTCAAGGAGTTAGTTAGTGCCAATAAACCCTTTAGGTGCAATTTAAGCAACTGAGATATAGAAATGGCTTTTAAATCAAATGCATATTCTGCTTATCCTATGGGTAGGTTCTACATCTCAATGTTGTTCAGATTCCTTTGTCAGAAGCTGCACGTATGTAGACTGTTTAAAGTTCCATATTAAGGCTTTACAGAAACACAACAATTAATAGACAGACATTAACTATAATGCTTTACAAAACACAACCAACATAAATAAAACTATTTTGAAAATTAAGAAAATGTGGACAATTTACAAATATCTAGTATCTACTAAATCTTCAGAATAGTTTAAGAGACATCTATGCATATAGGTGGCAAAAATTGGCATCATGACTGAAACTACACATAAAGCAAAATTTAGATAGAATCTTTGTTTTTAAAGCAATTCTAATCTAAGCCTGTTGTCACAAAAATAAAAATTTTAACTCACAAATTTAGAGAACAGTTCTTGTTATTACAAACAGATTATGTATGAGAATTTCTCATATATACAAGAGCTGAAATGTTTATTTTGTCAAAATAAGCAGATTCATATTCAGGTTTTAGTTAGCAAGATTATCAGACATGATTTTCATGCCTTTTAAAGTCTGTAAGGCACTAAGAGATCAGCATTATAACATATATGTAATGAAACTTTCTTTACAGAGCATCAGAGGATCTCTGAATGTAGCACGAATAATAAAAACCCCGAGAGAGATATTGGGGTTCAAATCTGAAGATCAGAAAAGCAAAGCAACTAAACCACCAGAGAGCTATTATCTCTATGAAATCTTCAGACTAAAAAGAGAGTGAGTTCCTGTCTCATCCTGCCTTATATTTCATGCTAGTGCTGGGATTAAAGGTGTATACCAGCACAGCCCAAACTCTATGGATAACTAGAGTGGCTGTTGGGATTAAAGATGTGTGCCACCACTGCCTGGCCCATATGGTTGACTAGTGTAGCTGCTTTGCACTGATCTTCAGACAAGCTTTATTTATTAAAACACAAATAATATACCCTTTTATGTCTAAAATAAAAAAGAAGAGGGCTGGAGAGATGGCTCAGCGGTTAAGAGCATTGCCTGCTCTTCCAAAGGTCATGAGTTCAATTCCCAGCAACCACATGGTGGCTCACAACCATCTGTAATGAGACCTGCAGGAAGAATACTATATACATAATAAACAAATAAATAAATATTAAAAAATAAAAACAGCCAAAAAAGACTATTTAGACCCAAATATAAGCAAGAAAAGCAATAGGAACATGATGGGGGAGAAACTCCCAGATCACATGCTGGTTATAAAAAAAAAGAAGGCTATAACTAATATAAGAAACACTATATACAATAAGTATAATAACTATATATAGTATATGCAGGTAATAAATACATCAACAATGTCTAGTCCATTTACACTTGACAAATTCAGAGAAAATACTCCTTATCTATCATATCTTGGTGAGTCCAAAGTCTTGTACCTGATTTACTTTCTATCATAACTTGCTTTCTGCATCTGGTAAACAAGAACTGCAATTATAACTACCTAGTCTTCAACTCCCTCAAAGACCCTAGAATGAAGAAATAATAACTGAGTAAGCAGGAAGTGCAGTCAAGCGACTTCTGAAAATTGTGAGAAATGACAGAAACAGCTGGCTACCTGGACCATTGGACAAAGTTCTTCTGCAACTGTGAGGCACCCATCTTCAGCCTACAGACCTAGCATATTCAACATACATTTCTGTGAAGCAGGATATTCTGAAGGGCTGTCCTACCTTATTGTGACAATGTTTGGCAGTCACTCTCCTTTGTTTCCTACTTGTCTAATTAGGACAGCATACTGTCAGCAGTTGAGGCAAGGGAATTTTCTTGCCCAGTAGCTTACTTTTGCACAAGGAAAGTAAACTCTATATGGAGTTTCTTCAATGCCCATTATCTTCTCTGTGGTAGACTGGTCTGCCAGGATCAGGAATGTCTCATTGTCATAAAAAAAAAGCCTATCTTATTAAATCATCTTAAATTCCATATTCTGTAGATTTTTGAAGTGTTTGAAGATGACCTGTCTACCTAAAATATATATCTTTTTTGACCTTGAAAACATACCTAATATGTTCAATCATAATAAGTGATTAACTACTAACTATTAACTACTAACCAGCATTTCATTATTCTTATAAACAATTGGTAATAATAATTTTCAAGAACTAGAAATTTGCATTACATTGTTAAATGAGTAGTATAGGTACAATACCTTGAACAAGAGTGGAAATGTATGTACAGTATGTTCTAAAAAATAATCTCAAATTTGTATCAATATACAAAATTTGTATACAATATACAAAGTTCAATCCAACATAAAACACTTAAAACTAGTAGTTACTTTTTAAAAGTAGATTCAATAATCTACCCTTTTATCTTATCATATCTATATCCTCCCTTGGTTTTTTTTTCCAGAGTAGATTCAATAATCTACCCTTTTATCCTATGATAACTGTATCCCCCTTTTATCTTTACAAAATAAGAACTCTGAATCTAATCTCTTTGTTCAACTTTCCTCTTGACCATAACCAATAACAGGTAATCATCCCCCCAAAACAATGACAAATATCCATAACCCATTAAATGACTAAAAACCACCCACCACCAACTCTTGGAAATGTGGGCATGGCGTGCTTAAATTTACATCCTGCTGTCTGGAGACTACGACATCTTTAGGAGATCCTGAAAAGAAAATTTTTGGTGCATTGTCAAGTCCTGAGAAAGGTAGTTTTATCAATTGTTGTCCAGGCTCTGCGTAATGGGAAAGTGCGGCGCATGTTTCAGTCTTGACTAGAAGAGTCTGTTAGGCCGAATCATCTCAGCTACCCATCTTAAAATTGTTCTGAGCACTTTGTAGCACCCAAAACAAATCTTTAGGTGTTTTTTTCCCCAGCTTAGTGATGTTATCACAGTCCTGGAGGAATGGTTGCAGGGCCCCATGCTTCTTTTGGAGACTTAAAAAATCATTGATATGGATGCTCATGGTTTACTGCAGAAAACTGATAGGGACTCAAACCTGAAGTCATGTATAAGAAGGTAGATAAAACCTTTTTTTTAGAATTAGTTAGTACTCTATATGACAATTAATATTAATGCAAAAAGTTTAAAATATGTACATATTAATCTTATAACACTTATACCTTAAAAAAGCAGTTAAAGAGCCTATATAAAACCAAAGGAGATAAGATTTGTGGCAATAAAATAGTTCTTAAATATTTATTTTTCTTCTGTCCCATATAAGGTGGCTCTTCCAACATGAAACAGAGATTGTGGATTTCACTTTAATAACCATGCTTGGGTTTAGAGAAGGAGAAAGCCACACTCCAAACCAAAGCCAGCTTTGATCTTTAGTTAGACTGGGACTACAAAATTATTTACATTATATGTCTGTAGAGAACAGCAAAAACAAACATTTTGGAAGATTTATGAATCTTTATCATATTGAAAATGTGTTATACCAATAGGCCAATTTACTTCTTTTCTTGAGACATTTTTCTGGATGATTTGTCCTTTTTCTTCAGATGTTTCATTTGTCCAGTGGCCTTTAGATTCTTTAGCTAGATGCTTTTATTTTCCTGAAAAGACAGAAACAAAACCTTTCCCCAGCCCTAATTTTGGGGAGATTCTCATTTGGCAAGTTATATCAGATCAAATAAAAAGCATGTGTTAGTTTTATAGGTTAGTTTAGATTAAACAGCCATGCTGTTTGATGAACTATTATCTCTTATAATTACAAAATATCTCTTGTTCAGTCGAATCTTTATCAATTTTAATGGCATCCATAGCTTTTCTTCTCCTGTGGAAACAAAAGTAAAACTTTTTTTCCCAATGTAACACATGTCCTGGCTTCCATTCTGAGGTCAGTACATCTTTAAAGTACATTGGCTGATTCAATTCTGTATTTGCTTCTCCTATCCAATGTCTGTTCACAGCTGTTGTTCCTTTCTGATTAGCATTTAGAAAATTCAAAGTTAATAAAGCATTATGCAATCTGTCTCTGGGAATACTTATCATCTCTTTCTGTTTATTTAACATATTCTTTAGAGTTCAGTTGATCTTTCTATAACTGCCTGGCATGTAGGATTGTATGGTATACCTGTAATATGTTTTATAATGTAATAAGCAAGAAACTATTTCATTTTTTAGAGACGTATGCTGGAGAATTGTCTGTATTTGTGAAGGTATACCCATGATGGCCATAGCTTCTAGCAAATGTGTGATTACTGAATCAGCCTTTTCCAAACACAAAGCAGATGCCTATTGAAAACCTGAATAGGTATCAATAGTGTGGTGTACATATTTTAGTTTTCCAAATTCTACAAAATGAAACATGTCAATTTGCCAGATTTCATCCCTTTGAGTACCCTTTGGATTACTTTCCACAAGCAGTAGTATTTGTTTATATAAAGAACAAATAAGACATTTCCTTAAAATTTCCTTAGCTTGTTGCCATGTGATGAAAATCTTTTTTAATAAATTGTTGCTATTGATATGTTTTTATGAAATTCTGAGGCCTTCAGTATATTTCCAATCAATAATAGATTGATTTTTGCATTGCCTTGTGCTAGAGGACCCAGCAGACCTGTATGAGATTGGATATGTGTTTTATATATATAGGATGATTCCTATTTCTGATTGTATCTTGTAAATGAATAAATAATAATGTTAATTCGGTATCACCTGGTATAAATTCAGTGGTTTCAACATGAAAGACAATTCTTTCTGCATATTGCAAAGCAGAGGTTCTATAAAATTTCTTAGTACCATGAAAATAGCATATAATTCTGACTTTTGTACATAATAAGGGCTTTGTTCCACTTTACTTAATTTTCTGATTTGTAACCTGCTGTTCCTGATTTATTTGCATCAGTATAGAATGTAGGGGCTACAGTTACTCGTATGTCCCATACAGTGTGAGGAAGGATCCAATGAGTTCTCTTTGTAAGTTGAATTCTCTCACTTTTGGGACCATTGTTATTAATCTCTCCAAAAAAAAATTACTACAAGCTATTTGCAAGCATTCACTTTCTTCTCATAATTTGTTGATTTCATCATTATTAAAAGGTACTATCATTTCTGCTGGGTCTATTCCTACTAATTAATGAAGTCTCAATTTTCCTTTTAGGGAATGGCACCACTTGACAGGGATTAGAAGGAATGTTGGAATAGGTATGGCCTTGTTGGAGGAAGTGGGGGGGGGCTTTTGAGTTTCAAAGACTCAAGCCAGGTCTAATGTCTTTCTCTCTGTTCACTGCTGATCCAGATGGAGAACTCTCAGCTACCTTTCCAACACCATGTCTGCCTGTGTGCTGCCACGCTTCCTGCTATGATGGCAATAGACTAAACCTCTGATCCTATAAGTAAACCCCATTTAAATGTTTTGCTTTATAAGAGTTGCTCTAATCATGGTATCTCTTCCCATTGACTAAGAAAGAAGTTGATACCAGGAGTGAGGATTGCTATGATAGGCCTCACCATGTTTCTTGGTGGAATATAGACTTTGGGATTTTGGATCAGGAACGCAGTTAAATGCTTTAACTGAGATTTAATGGGCCATACTCATAGGAGCAGGAAAAACAGTGCTGCTGAGAGCAATGTAGGTTATGATGGCCCTGGTTCAAGAGGTTTCAGAGGAGCAAAATATTAGAAGCAGTATAGAAATCATTCTTGCATTATTTTGGTGAAGAATGTGGTTGTTTGCTGATCTTGTCCAGAAAAGTCTGCCTGAGGTTAAATCAAAGAGTTTTGGATTGATGGCGTTGGCAGAGATTTCAAGGTGGCCTAGTATTGACTGTTTTACGGTTGTTAGTGGTCACTCTCACACAGATCTATAATGAAAAAGAGTAAGCTGAGTAAGGAAAAAATAAAATGTACTGTTTGAGGAGAAAGCAGTACCAGGAATTGTAATGGAGCTAAGTACAGTGTTCAAAAGAGATGAAAAGTTTAAAGAAAAGCCTAATGCTACATGGAATAAAGGAATGGGACCTCAGGGTAAGAGCTCACCCAGTTAAGCTTCCAACTTGTGAAAACGAATTAAAGAGGAGTTTAGGACTAGGTGTGGAGGTACAAGACTTTAATCAAAGCACTTGGTAGACAGAGGCAAGCAGATCTCTGAGTTCAAGGCCAGCCTCGTTTACGAGCAAGTTCCAGAACAGCCAGCCAAGCTAAGGCAGTGAAAGAAATCACTGGAAACAGAAATCTGATTGAATAATGGGGTCATGTTTCAGCCTCAGCAAGCAGATAAACTTGGCAGCTTCAGCCACGTGGTTCTGGCTTTAGAGTCAAGGATAAAAAAAAATGGGTTATGGAATCTTCCTTCATAACTAAGGAAAGCTGCTAAAGCCCAGGTGGGTGTCAGAGATGTCCCTGCATGAATGCCTACAGAAGTTTTTGCATGAAACTATGAAGGTGAATCCTGGATTGCTTTGGAGACCCAAGATGTTAATGTTAGACATGCCAGAGCTTTGGGATACCTGATGACGAAAGATGCTAACAGGGAGTAGAACCAGCCCAAGAGAAAGAAGTGCGCTGCAGTCAACAAAGCTGAAAGGAGTTGGAGGAGATCTGAAGAGCCTTTGACATCAGACACGGAGATGCAGAGTTTGGAGTTTCCCCTGCTGGTTTGGGGCATTGTTTCAGTCCAGGATTTCCTGACTTTGCTCTCTTTCCTCTCTTTTGGAGTGGTAATGTATATTCTGTGCCACTGATTGTTGGGAAATCTGTGGTCTTATTTTTTTTCTTTTGATTTTACAGGGGATTATGGTTAGGAGATTGCCATATGTCTCAGAAGAGACTTTGAACTTTTAAACACTGTTGAGGCTGTTATAGGTAATGGGGACTTTTGAAGTACTGGATGCATTTTTGCATTTTGATATGGCTTCAAGCCTATGGAGTATACTGTATGATTTGAATAGGAATGGTCCCCATAAGCTCATATCTTTTGAGTGCTTGATCACTGGGAAGTGGTGCCACTTAACAGGGATTGGAAGGTATGACCTTGTTGGAGTGGATGTGGCCTTTTTGGAGGAAGTGTGTCACTAAGGGTGGACTTTGGGGTTTCAAGTTCTCAAGCTAGACCTAGTGTCTTTCTCTCTCTTGCTTATGCCAATCTGGATATAGAACTCCTGGGTACCTTTAAAGCACCATACCTGCCTGAGTGCTGCTATGCTTCCTGTCATGACAATGGACTAAATCTCTGAACCTGTAAGCAAACCCCAACTAAATACTTTCCTTTATATGAATTGCTGTAGTTATGATCTCTTCACAGTAACAAAAAAATTGACTAAAACACTCTTAGAATAAGAAAGTATTTAGCATAGTTTTATTTTATAGATACTCATAGCTAAGAGGCTTTGGAGCTTTAAAAAGATCTTGGACTTTTAAGTGTCGAAATATTTAAAGACTATGGACCTTTAAAAGGTTGAGCTGTGTTTTATATTGTAATATTGTAATATTAACATGAGATTTTAGGGACAAACAAAAAAGAAAAAATTATGGTTCAGTTATGATATATTTGCAATGTCAAGTTGACAAATAGTGCTGGTTAGTTTTTTGTCAAGGTGGCACTTGCTAGAGTAATCTGGGAAGAAGGAATGTCATTTGAAGAGTTGCCTCCATCATGATCTATAGGCATGTTTGTGGGGCATGTTCTTGATTAATGATTGATGTGGGGCAGATCACTGTGGGCAGTACCACCATTGGGAAGATGGTCTTAGAATGTATGATAAAAGCAAACTGAGCAAACCATGGAGGGCAAGTCAGCAGGCAGCATTCCTCCATGCTCTCTGATTCAGAAAAATACAACTTGTACTCTTTTCTTTTTTCCTCTTTTCTCAGTATGTTTTCCTTAACACTTTGAGGTTTCCCAACATTTTGTGCTTCCTTACTGTTGGAGGGAGAGCCTCTTGTTAGTTCCTGGCCACTTAGTCCCAAAATAACCATACAGAAACTGTATTAATTAAATCACTGCTTGGTCCATTAGCTCTAACTTCTTATTGGCTAACTCTTACATATTAATTTAACCCATTTCTATTAATCTGTGTATCGCCACATGGCTGTGGCTTACTGGCTAATGTTCCAGCATCCACCTCTGGCAGGGCTATATGGCATCTCTTTGACTTCACCCTTCTTTCTCCCAGCCTTCAGTTCCATCTTCCCTGCCTACCTAAGTTCTGCCCTATCAACAGGCCAAGGAAGTTTCTTTATTCGTTAACCAATAAAAGCAACACATAGACAGAAGGACCTCCCACATCACCTTACTCTTTCTCTAAAGTCTTCTCCCTGGCTTGTGGCTGTTGGTCTGCCATGTATCTGACCTTTATGTCAGTTAAATAGCATGGCTTTTCCTTCTTCCCTCTATCCTCCTCCACCAGGCACTGCTGAGATTTACAGCTTTCCTACCCTGGACTTTTTTGCTTTCAAACTATAATAAAAGTATCTTTCAGTTTCCATTTGAATCCATTCTTAAATTCCTTTATTAATGAGACTAAGAACCCCAAGAAGGGACCCTCACTTCCCCTGTTCCTACTTCAAAAGAAGACATCATCATGTCTGTCTGAAACCTGGCTACAGGAATAGCAGAATCGTGTTTTCATGCCTCCTCAATCCTGACTTTGAATTGGTCTGGATCCCAGTGCCTTCAAGAACTTTCTTTCTTCTGCACCACCACTGCCACCAGGTTTCTCTATTTAACAATAAAAGCACACTATTTTTCAAGAGAACCCCAGAAGACAAATCCAGTCATAAAACGGCAGTCATCTCAAATGGTTCAAAAGAATCCCAAGCTGCCCAAAAGAGTCTACAACAAACAGAAAAGCAAAACCTGAAGTGTACCTATCAAAGAGAGACTTCCCAAAGGTCAGGTTTTCTGGAGAATCTAAAGTCCAAATTTGCTTTTCGGCTTCACCAAACAGAAGTAAAAAGTAGCAGATGCTGAAGCAAAAAGCTAGAAAAATGACCCGGAGCAAATGACTCCAGCAACTTCTGGAAATGCCCATCTTTACTCTTCATTCTGGAGTCAGCTCACTGAGATTAGCAGACACTCCCAAAATGTGTCTTTGTTCCTTCCTGGTGGCCATCTTGTTCCTGAACTTTATAATATCTTCATTTCTGCCATGTCTGTTACATGTTTATGTTTCTCTCCCTAATAAGATTTGTTACATGCAGAATGATTTTGTTTAAAAGGAATTCAAAATAATATTATATTGCTATCTCATTTATTCTGTAACATGACTTTCAACTAGAATCTGGCATAATACCATAAAATAATAATACAAATAAAATAATTAGTCACTGTGACTGCTAAACTTGGTTATCAACTTGACTACATCTAGTATTAACTAAAACCAAAACAGTTGGGTACACCCGTGAGGGATTTTTCTTGACTGAATAATTTGAAGCAAGAAGACCCACCCTAAATCCATATCTTTTGAGGAGGGAAGATCCACCTTAAATCTCGGCCACTCCTCCTGGTGGCAGCCTATATAAAGGACTTGGAAGAAGTAGGGCTTGCTGTTTATCTGCTTGCCCTCACTCTCACTGACAAATTAACTCCTTCACTGGTATTAGAGCCTACTTCTTCTGGATTCCACCATATACTGAAGCCCATCCAGCCTCCTGGACCAAACAACTATTTGATTCTTGTACTTTCTCTTGGGAGACAGTCATTGTTGAAATAGTTGGACCATAACCTACCTGTAAGGCACAATAATAAACCCCATTTACTCTCTCTCTCTCTCTCTCTCTCTCTCTCTCTCTCTCTCTCTCTTACACACACACAACTATTCATCTATCATTTCCATTTCTCTAGAGAACCCAAACTAATACAGTGACAAATATGATTAGAGATTAGAGATCAGTGTTTCCTAGAAGCAACTACTCCCTATGAAGTAATAATTACAGAATTGAGCTGACTAGAAGAAAAATTAAAATGAGAAGATAATAAATTTTTTCAAATATCCCAAATACCAAAAAAATTCATAAGATACAAATAACTACTGTATGCATAGGAAAAGCATATAGTCAGTCTGGTTAAACAATATAGTGTGTGGTTGTTTAAAATGCCAGTTTCCTTTATCCACTGCCTTTACCTTTTAGCCATGCTGTGCTCCTGATTATTTTAAGTTCAGATTTAATACTCCCATCACATGTCAATGTTATGTCAGATACAGAAGGTACAAAAAATTAAAAATCATACTTAGATCATGATGGTTGATATATTTAATATCATCAAGAAGTTTTTCCTTAATGTTCTCCTTCCCTGCATACTCAGCATCAACTCTACAGATCCTAGGGACCTAATCCTTTCTAAAACCTTGGAACATAAAGCTTGACCTCCATATGCACAAAAGGTGAAGCTGGCAAAGCAACGGAATCCATATACCGAGTTTCCCTCCTCCAAAGTCCAAACCTGTTAAAGATCCTACAATCCAATTAACTGATTAGAACTGCCAAAATGAGCCTTTAATCTTAGCACTCAGGAGGCAGAGGCAGGCAGATCTCTGTAAATTCGAGACCAGCCTGATCTACATTGTGAGTCCCAGGATAACCAGAGCTGCATAATAAAGAAATCTTGTCTCAAAAAGACAAGAAGAAAAAGAAGGGCGAGAAGGAGAATCAGCAACAGCAGCCGCACCACCACCACCATCACCACGATCGTGGAGAGTGGAATGTTGTATATATGGACCCAAGTTATTATTTAATAATTATTTAATTTCATTTTATGCATATGAGTGCTTTGCTGGAATATATGTATATGTACCCCATAAGCCCAGCGGAGACCAGAGAAAATATTGGGTCCCCTGGAGCTGGAGCTACATATGACTGTGAACCATCATGTCGGTTCGGGGAACCAAATCTAGGTCCTTTGTACTCTTAACCTCTGGGTCAGTTCTCCAGCTCCTGAACCCAAATTGTCTTAATTACCTTTAATAACCATTCATTTCTGACCTCTGTAGAGGGCATGAAATCCTTCCCCACAGATAAGCACTAGGTAAACTAGTAATGTTGAACACACAGAACACGCTGGATTATCTCTTCAAAAAAAGGAATTGTATAACCTTTTTTCCACCCAGAAGGCTAGGAGTGGGGTGTGGCTAATAATCTGGTGATATCTGTGCTATCGGTATGGGCAGGATACACCTAGCTCTCTCAAACCTTTATATCAGTTGTCTTAGTGAACTATGATCATGACAACTCTTATAAAGGGAAAGATTTAACTGAGGAGCTGGAGGAGGGGTTTAGTCCACTGTCATCATGACAGGAAGCATGGTGGCATGCAGTAGCTGAGGGTGCTACATCTGGATCTGAAGGCAGCAGGAAGAGAGTGACACTGGGCCTGGCTTGAGCATCTGCAACCTCAAAGCCCACCCCCAGTGACATAGCTACTCCAACAAGGACAAACCACCAAATAGTGCCACTCCCTATGAGCCTATGGGGTCATTTTCATTCAAACTACCAGTCATCCTCCCTAGACCCTTATCTCAAGCATTGTTTCTCAGTCAATCTATAGAAATCAGTTTTATAGATGTTACATGTACTTTACAAAGAGTTTCAATGTAATCATGTCTTAAGCTTTGCTATACACACAGGATTTAAGTTAATTATCACCAGGAAAGTTTTTTCCAAATTGTGTTGTGCTTACTTTTGCCTAAAATAAATTGCTTAGTGTCAGACTCTTGATGTTTGAACCAACACCAGCTACTGAGTCATGTTGAACCAGACTCCCTTCTTACCGTACATGGACCAACACTTTACTGGCCATGGTGTTTGCAGAGATCTCCATAGACCTCTGCATCTCACCTTATATCCTTATCAAAATCAATATTTAGCAATAGTGGGACAATCAAAATATGCTGAGCCATATTAAGTTAACGGACCACTATCTTCCATCAGTCCCCAATTAAAAATATCACCAGATAAGAGACTTACCCACTTTGCTGCAACTCACTGTCTTAACCTGTGTTCTATTGCTGTCAAGAGACACCATGACCCAGGCAAATCTTAGAAAAGACAGCGTTTAATTGGGCACTTGCTTACAGTTAGTCAGTTATCACCATGGTGGGAAGCAGACAAACACAGCCCTGGTGCAGTAGCTGAGAGCTTTACATTTTGATCCACAGGCAGCCAGAGAGAGTGTATGGGCCTAGTGTGGACATTTGAAACCTCAAAGCCCACCCCTCATGACATACTTCCCTCAACAAGGTCACACTTACTTACTCCATAAAGGCCATACCTCTTATTCTTTCAAATCCTTCTCAAGCTCTTCACAAACTGAAGCATTCAAATACACGAGTCCATGGCGGCCATTCTCTTTCAACCACCACATTCATTTACACACTTGGTGTTCTTACTTACATATGTGAAAAGTGCCTTGATTTATTACTTTCTTTTCTGCTGCAATTGTAAACTCTTCATGAACTGGTTACCATGTTAGAGTGTGGTGTTTGGAGTAACCTAATCCATGTCCCAGACCAGCTCCAGAGTAAACTGTTTCTTACTCCTCTGAGGTGAGAGCTCTGTTTTTGCATTGACATAATACGCCTATGTGACATGTGTTTCTAATTTCCTTAATTTTATAGTTGGGACACTGGTAGGAAAAATCATTGAGCCAACTGCTGCTTTGGTAGACACCCAGGACAAGGCACAGCCTAAAAGCCACTGTCCCACACAAGTCAGAGCCGAGCAGTAGCATAGCCCAGGGTCCAGCCTCATCCCCTCATTACCCAGGAACCCATTTTTGCAATCAATTACTGGCTTGTGCTCCAAGTTGTGTCTCTATCTACACCCCACTTCACCCAGAGCTACATAGTTGCTAAAACTCAGGAAGTTTGCTGTTACTTATCCCTCCTTCAACATTCTACCTCACAATTACACAATTACAGTAGCAAAACAGCCACTCTCAAAGACAGAAGCCTGGCCCCGAGCAATAGCCCTCTCACTTTCTTATTTGCAAACTCACTTAAACTGCAGGATCTTTCCACACTAGGGCAGAAATACATGGTCCTCCCTGGGACTCAAGATGTATCAGCAATGATTCGCTGAATAACTAAGTGGTGGTTCAAAGGGCATTGCCCTAAAGCATATATAGTGTATATTATAAAAATATAATAATAATGCAAAGGACCAAGTCGAGAACAATGTTGATTTGCCTTTCGATTGCTTCCTGCCCATGGTAATCATCTGTTCCGCATTTTACTTCCCCATTCATTTACCAGTAACACAAGAATACATTTAACTAAAATGTTGACCAGCCTTGCCAGACAGTATAATCATACATGACCACATATAAACACCTGGTGAAAGCCAGACTACCAAGTTTCATTTCCTTATGAAATTTCGACAACTCATTAATCAAAATGTTATGTGACCCAAAACAACCTTAATGCCCCAAAGCAGCTCTCTCTATTGTTAAAATTCAAACTGATATATTAATTTTTACCTTACAACATGTTCTTACTAATATAGATTTGGCTGAAATAGAGACTGTAAATAAAGAAACAAGCCAAGCTGTCTCTTTTTAAAAGATAAGAAGACGGGAGTGGTGATAGATGCCGGTAATCCCAGCACTTGGGACACAGAGGAACTCTTTGAGCTCCTGGCCAGCCAAGGATACATAAGTGAGGCCCTGTCTCAAAAAATATATATTTCATATTTTACACAATGGAATCTTGTTCAGTGCTATAGAAAATGAAATTCTGAAATTAGTAGAACTGGAAATTTTTACACTGAGAGAGGTAACCCAGGCCCAGAAAGACAAATACTGTGTGTTCTCTCATTTGGGCATCTTAGCTTCAAATCTCTTTGTGTTTTTAGATGAGAACACTTGTAAAAAACCAGGAAACTAGAAAGAGGCTAAGGAGGGAGTCAGATGCCCTAAGGGAGGACAGACAGTTGAACATGGTGATATAAGAGGGGACTTAGCATGAAAGGGTTTAACAGATGGGTGTATGAGGTAAGAAGAGGAGCTAAATTAACCAGAACAAAAGGTATATGAAAAAGCACCATAGAAACCTATGACTTTGTAAGCCAAGCCCATCCAGGGGACCCAAGCTCCATTCCCAATATGCATGCCAAGTAGCTCACAACTTCCTGTAACTCCAACTCCAAGGGATTCAATAACCTCTTCTGGCCTCTGTGGGTCCAAGCACATATATGACATACATTCACAAAACATGCACACATATACCTAAGTAAAAAGAATATAATATATCTAACCGTTTAAGATGGGAGAGAGAGAGCCTGCATGGGCTTAGAAGTCATGGGCTAATGAACAAAAAACCCTGTGCCAGATGTGAAATACCTCCTTTTGAGTTGTTGGCCATGGAAGCCCAGAAGCCACCAAGCAATACATGTACTTGCCATTCCTCTTGGTTACCATCAGAATTTGATGTTAAGATGATATTGTTGAAGACACCACACGACTTGGATGTAAGGTATAGAGAAGTCAAGATGGAAGTGAACTAGCGGCCTCCTCCTTGCTGGCTAGGTCATAAGGCTGGAATGTGCTGTATAGGCTGCTGGAGAAATGACAACAATCTCCCCAGCTATGAACCCTCGGAGCACAGTACCAACCCACTTGGCAAGATATGCTCAACGTTGTGATAGTAGCACGACTATTATAGGAATAAGAATCCATCCTCTGCTTGCATTTGTGGCCGGCTCCACAGAAGGGAATACAGGCCTGGTACTGTAAACCCCTCAAAAACTCAATGCTGGGAATGTTATAAGAGGGGTAACTTACTACTTGCTGTTTAGCTAATCTCACATGGCACCAAACTGTCTTCTAAATGTTGATATATGTAGACAAATGCCACTCTGAGCCTTAGAGAAACTGCTCTGAAGTAAACAGTGCATTTAGTGAATGCAAACTCACCACTGGTCAAGGCACTGAGCATAAGTGATGGTTGAGTGATGCGTTGCTTTTATTGGTTAATGAATAAAGCTGCTTTCGGTCAATGGTTTAGCAGAATAACGCCAGGCAGGAAATCCAAACAGAGATGTAGAGAGACAGTAGGCGGAGTCAGGAGATGCCTTGCTGGAGGAGAAAGACTCGAGCAGCCAGCCGGAACCTTGCTGGTAAACCATGAGCCTTGTGGTAAAATATAAAATAGTAGAAATGGGTTAATTTAAGATATAAACTAGCTAAGAATATGCTGGAGTCATTGGCCAAGCAGTTTTGCAATTAATATAGTTTCCGTGTGATTATTTCGGGTCTGGGCAGGTGGGAAACAAATGAGCAGGTTCCACCAACAGTTGAGCACTCAGTCTTAAGCAGGACATTTAGGTTCCCCCCTCTAAGGCTCAGGCAGCATCACAGAAGAATAGGAGAGCCAATAGATGGGGAAGGGCTGTGCAATGCTGTCATCTAGGAATGACATAAATGCTGCAGTGCAGTTGTGGCAGCCTGCACTGGGCCTGCACAGGAGGGTGTGCCAACAGTCAAACACGAATTGGGAAACAGTACATCAGGCCTTGCCCCTCCCTGATGAACCAGAGACTACTAATACATTACAAGGGATGGGGCAGTCGTTGTATCCAGTTATGCAACCTCTGGTGAGCTCACTAGGCTCCAGAGGATTGTTAGAAACCCGGGGTCATACAGCTGACCCTGGTTAAATACAGTGGGTCACAACACAAACATAAAGAGAAAGAGACGCTGCCGGGACTGGAAAGGAGGTGTGAACGGGTGAGTGGTGACAACAATCAGAATGTGTGCTATACATGGGTGAAACTGTCGAAGAACAGAGTTAATTAACAATGAAAGAATTGGAAAGAGAAGACTGGGACGTGTGATTGAGTTCCTACAGTGTAGGAAAGTCTGAGGGTGACATTAGTACCAACATGACATCCCCCTCCCCCCACCATACTGACTGCAAGTGCACAACCATTGCCAGGCTCCTCTGTAGAATCCAGGTGCTTCAGTAGGTTCCATGCATGTCCCAACCTTTGCTCCAGATTACTGTGGACCTGCAGGGCACAAAGGGGCCTCTCAGGTTTCACCATCACCATAAATTTAGCGAATGCCCATACAGCAGGGACCCTTTGGGGGCACCGGATATGGGACACCATACACTGAGAAAAGGGAAAGAGACATCAAATATTGTTCGCCCTGATCTAGAATTAAACCTCTCATGGAAAGCAATCATTTCCAACTGCTACAGAAAGGAAGACTTCATGAGTGCTAGCAAGAGGCAAGATAGTCTGCATAAGCATATAGCCCTGGCAGCTGGCAGTCAATACGCGCACTGTATTCTGAACCTAAGCTCAATGAACTGCCCAGGAAAGAGGAGAAAAAGTTCAGGCATACTGTGGGTCCCCAGTTTGAGACACCGTAAGCCAGAACTATAAGGAAATATGGAAGGGAGAGAAAGGGAGAAGTGTACTCTACACTAATATAAAGTTCCTAAGGGCTCTGAGAAAAAAACACACACACACACAAATTAGGAAGAGATGGATAATAAAACACCTCCCATTGGACTGTCCGGGTGTTCCAGGTGGGATGTGAACTGGGAGAGAACCTGTGGGAGTGTCTCAGGGAGGTCTGCGGATGCATCCTGATACTTATATCTGGGTGCACTGAAGTGGACCAGGGACTGATGGTTCGAAATAGAAAGAGATGGATGCATAGATGGCTCCATGGTTAGAGTTGCTGCTCGTTGAAAGCACCTGCATCAGGTAGCCCACAACCACTTGCAACTCCAGCTCCAGATGATCCAACACCTCTCTGGCTGCTGTGGGTACATACACTCATATGCACATTCCCACACAAAACCACGGACACATATGTATGATTTAAAAACTAAAACAGACCTTAAAAAGGAAAAGAAAGTAGAGGGATGGAAAGACTTAAATAGAATTAGGGGTGAGAGAGGGAAGAGGTTGGAAGGATAATCAACCAAAACAAGAATGTATGGATAAGAGCCATATGGAAATCTACTACTTGATAATCTAACTAAAATATATAATTTTCTTTAAAGAGTTTGAACAAGGGGCTATAAAGATGTCTCGGCAGTTAAAAGCACTTATTGCTCTTTTCGATGACCCCAGGTCAGTTCCCAGCACCCACATGGCAGCTTACAACCATCTATAAGTATATTCCCAAGGGATCCAATGCCCTCTTTTGGGGCATTGTATGCACGTGGTATACAGACATACATGCAGGCAAAACATCCATGCATATAAAATAAAAATAAACCCTTTTAAAGATTTGTTTCTTTATTATGTATACAACATTCTGCCTCCATGTACGCCCGCATGCCAGAGGAAGGTGCCAGATCTCATTACAGATGGTTGTGAGCCACCATGTGGTTGCTGGGATTTGAACTCAGGACCTCTGGAAGAGCAGCCAGTGCTCTTAACCACTGAGCCATCTCTCCAGCCCCTAAAAGTAAATCTTTAAAGAGAGACAGAAAAGCATAGTGGCACCCACCTTTAATCCCACCACTCAAGAGGCAGAGGCAGACAAATCCCTGTGACTCTGAGAGCAGCCTGGTCAAAATAGAGCATCCCATAACAGCCAGGCTACATAAAGAGACCTAAGACAGACAGAGAGACAGATGAAAGACAGACAGACAGACACACACACACACACACAAACACAAAGACAAAGAGAGAGAGAGACTTTGAACAGAGAAATTTTGAACACAGGTTCCCAGGGCAGCTAATTCTGCTCTCAGAAGCCACTGGGACGTGTTCTATAACAAAGGTTGACCTTGAATTTGAGATCATCTTGCTTCTGTTTCCCCAACTCTACAAGTGTTGGCCATTTTTAACTGTGAAGTCTTTTCTCTAATTAAAATGGAAAAAACACATTATATTAGAACTATATTATGTTAATTTCACACAGCTCCATAACATTACTGGGGGGAAAAAAAGGAAAATTTACCTCCGGGTTTTATTTTATGAGTTAGATCCAGGGCTGGAGAGGTGGCTCCATAAGTAAAGTCTTATAAACACAAGTGTAGGCAGACTTTTCTGTCCCACCAGTCAGTTCCCAAATAACCACACAGAGACTTAATGTTAATTATAAATGCTCGGCCTATAACTTAGGCTTGTTTTTATCTAGCTCTTTAAATAACTAAACTGATTTTTATTAATCTATGTGCCACCCCAAGCCTCATGTATGTCATGTACGAGCTCCCCATCCTGATTGCTGTGCACTTCACGGCATCTCCTCGAGACTCCTCAGCCCTTTTACTCCCCAGCATTCTCTCTGTCTAGAAAATCCTGTCTAGCCATTGGCCAATCAGCTTTTTATTAACAATGAGAGAAACATGTCTTCACAATGTACAGAAGGGTTATTCCACAGTACACAAGTCTAATAGCTGACACTTACACGTTTAAATGCATGTCAGAAAGCAGATGCAGAAGCAAGAATCCATAATTCTAGTCCTTCCACAGCAAGATGGGAGACAGAGCCAGGAGCCATCCAGAAGTCCATGGGCACTGGCAGAGCAGCAGGAAAAGAGGCCCTTCCTGACCAAAGAGAAGGTGAGAGCTATCTCCACAAACAAAAGCACAAGGTAAACTTCTACTGAGAAATATGAGGCAGAAATCTTAGATATTCATTTTCCATTAATATAGTGATCTTCAAGCCCTGTTTTATAAGTACCAACTTTTCCTTCCAAATCCATGAATAAAAAGCAAGGTGCCTTCTGGTGTAAACTGATCTTTGTGACAAGGGTCACACACAGTTCACCCTAAAAAGCATCTAAATTTAGAGATTTGCCAGTGGGGCAAAACTTGCATGCACTAGTAATAGAACAAGACAGGCTTTCCAAAATATGCCAGGCATGTGCCTGTAACGCTGTGACAGCAGGGCCAGGCTCTGTGCCTGTGTGCTGGTGACCTGGGAGGGCTCAGCCTTTTCTAGGCCAGTTACAGAGTCATCTAAAACTGGAAGCAAACAGGCATAGCTTTTAAAATACTTTTAAAAGAAACATTCAGGGGCTTGAGGTGAAAGCCCAGGGGCAGAAGACTCGTCTAGCGTGTGTGATGCCCTAAATTCCATTGCCCAGCACTCAGCACTACCGAAGGCTAAATAAAATTATTATTTTAGAACTTCACACATGTACATAATAGATCTTTTAAAGTCGAATGATTACTAGAAGAAAAGTAAGCTCTTCCACCATTGACTCTTGGACTTGTGTTCTACAGCTCAGAGTCAACCAGGGCTTACGCTGTGCTGTCACCTTTGTGTGAAGATATTCTAGGGGCAGAGGCACACTTCCATACACCTTCAGAGGTCAGGACTCAGGGTGGGTGCTCAGTGGGCTAGTTTTGTTTTATTTTTAAAATTACAGTAGCTTTAGTATACCGATGTTTATAGATAAGCCATTTGTTGTTTCATTGTAGTTTCCCAAAAACATTTTAAACTGCAGTTGTCAGAAGGGTTATTAAGGTCTGTAAAGCATATTTCCATGATGCTAGCCTATCAAATTACCTTTCCTAGCTAGCTATTTTGGGTCTTTCTCAACATTATTAAATGCAGTATAGTTTACAACAAATTATATTTCTTCATCACAAAGAGTAAACCCTCTTCTCTGGTAATGTCCTTTGTAAAAAATTGTAGAATATAGATTATCAAGTTCAAAGAGAATCTTCAGAAGCCTGGTGGGGCAGTACATGTCTATAAATTTAGCACCTGGAAAACTGAGGCAGGAGGATTGCCTTGAGTTTTAAGGTCAGCTTAAGTTACATAACAAGAAACAATCAAATAAATGAAGAACATTTTTTAAAGCCAGGCAAGGTGGCTCATATATGTAACCCCAGCACTTGAGGCAGGAGAACTGCCACAAGTTCAGTGCCAGCCTGGGCTTCATAGTGAGTTCAAGGACAGCCTGGGCTATAGAGGAAGACCCTGTGTCAAAGCCAAAAACAAACAAACAAAACAAGATACAGGGAAGCAAGCTTCAGAAAACCTTTTTCTGTAGACATGTGAAGCTTACATTTACCTTCAGCTATGTCTGTAGTTAACATATTCTTATTTCTGTGACTTCTTTTAGCTCTGATTTCTGAGTTTCTTTCTTAAAAACTTTTTTCTCCAAGTCAATGTAAGGGATAGTATATATCTTTCTACTTTTCATTTATTTCCTTCTTAAGGACAAAGCATAAAAGGAAGGAACAGCGCAGGAGGAGTTGGAAAGATGGATTAGTGCTTAGGATTGTGTAGTGCCCTTTCAGAGGACCAGAGCCGGCTCCAGCACTCGCACTTCCAGCTCCAGGATACCCAAGCCCTTCTTCCTGCACTCATGGTACACATGCATATACTCAGGCGCATAAACATATACATATCTGGCTTCTTTTCCAGAGGAAGAAGGTTAGAGTCCCAGCACCCACACATGAGGGCTCACAACCCTCATTAACTCCGGTTCTGGGTAATCTGATGCCCTCTTCTGGCCTCCGTGGGCAATGCATGCACAGATACAGGTAAAACACTAGAACACAGAAAATAAAACTTTTAAAAGCTGGTGGTGGCTCATGTCTTTAATCCTAGTTCTAGGGAGGCAGAAACAGATGGATCTCTGGGAGTTTGAGGCCAGCCTGGTCTACAGAGTGAGTTCCAGGACTGCTAGAGCTGTTATACAGAGAAGCCCTGTCTTGAAATAAATAAATTAATTAATTAATTAAAAAAAATCCTTAAAAAGCAAATTTAAATAGAGCTAGAGATATGACTCAGTGGCTAAGAGCACTTACTACTCTGTCTGGAGTTCGGTTCCCAGCACCCACATCAGGCAGCTAGCTCACAACTGCAGCTCCACGAGGATCCGATGCCTCTGATGGCCACCAGCAACTGCACGCAGATGCATATACCCAGTACAGACACGCACATACAAAGAATAAAAAAATAAAAATAATTTTTAAAAATGAATCCTAGATAGTTTTCCTTCAAGTTAAGTGTCTTGTTTAAGTAAACTTGGAGGGGAGGGGGGAGAAAAGGGAAGGAGGAAATAGTGGGAGAAAAGGAGAGGAGAGGAGGAGAGAGGGGAGAGAATATGAAAATGAATCCCCTGACAAGAGCCAACCACAGGATTCTCAAAGCTGATAGTGACAACAGGTCAAGCCAGAGTGACTAACAGTTTTATTGCAGTCCTGGCCATAAGCCCTAGAGGAGTCAGAGATGTTTCCCCTCCCACAGGAAGCACTCAATACGTAATTTTTTTTTTAAGGTTAATAGAAGCTGAAAAGACCTAAAAGCATAGTAAATGCCCTGGATGTCCACTCTCCTCATTATCTCCACCCTGTAGCAACACATCTCCTTCCCAGAGTCATGGCTGTATTAATGAAGTGCAGACAGAAAGAAGGGCATGACAACTTTGATATCAGAAACCAGAACTAACCAAAACGTTTCAAGATAGAAATAAAACAATGTCTTGAAAGAAGTTCTATGTACCTTGGAAAATCAAGTTTTGTTTTAACTTTTGTTCGACTCCTGCGTGTGATTAAAACAAAAAGGCAGCAAAGGGTCTGATACAAGCGACTTTAACAGATTTACAAAGAAAGACAGCTTCCTCAGCACTGATGGCAGTACATTCCTCCTCTCAGGCCCTTACATTTTCCAAGTGTGTTAGAAAGAATTAATTAAAACAAACAAGCCTTAGTCCAAGCTCTAAGGTCGACTAAATCCTGGTCTTGTGCTTTGGGATGTAGAGGGCTCTTTGAAGACAATCAACATACCATTCGGTCCTTGTTCAAGATGCATTCCTTTAACCTCATTCTACCTTAAATAAATGTTTCGCCTTAGCAGCCGGGGATAGATTTCGCCCTCTAGCGGAACCCAAGTGGCCCGGGAATCCAGCATGAGTAAGAACTACAACGCCCAGTGTGCTCCGGGAAGGGGCTGCCTCTTCCTCATTGGCCAAGGGTGGGTGACGTTAAGTGTTTTGGCCCAACGGTCACATGTTTCCTTTGTTGTGAGCAGTGGCAAAGACTGGTGGCTCCAGGAGACGCGGCGCACCAGATACCGCGGGGTCGCCGCTTGTGCAGCTTCCAACCTGCGCCGAGAGGTACCGGGGTGACCGCTCCAGGCACCTGCGGGAGGGAGGCGAGGTCCCCGGTAGCCAGAAGCCCGGCACGGCCTCGGGTGTGGGGACCGGGCGGGGGACGAGCTCCGCGGAGGCGTTGCACTTCGGACGGAAGCGTCCAGAGTGCTGCGGCCTCGGATCTGGAGTTTCCGTGGGGTGAGGGCGACCGTGGGTGCTGTCGCCGAGCACGGAGAGGATCGGGGTGCTGGGGCCACAGCCGCTCGCCGCGCTGTTGCGAAACCTGCTAGGCGTGGTCACCTGACCGTTACCCGCCCCCGCTGGGCCTTTGTTTACCCGGAGCGCGGCTGCGGGCGGTCCCGGGGGAGCCCCCGCCCGCTCGCCGGCTTCCTTCTGCGCCGGGCTCTGCTTCTTAATTTAGTTCTCAATGTTCCCGCCCCCAAGTCCCGGACACCCGAGGCGAAGACCTTTCGGGAGGCCCGGATTGGGCGCTGCAGGCGGGACCCGGGCGGCGGGTGCCGAGTTTTTATTGGTGGGGACTGGTGGCAGGGTGGCCCGTGCCGCCTATTCCCGCCCTCGCTTGAAGGTGACCTGGAGGACGTGGGCGCCGCGGGGGGGGGGGGGCAGCAGCGGGGCGTGCCCCGGGGGAGGCCAGGGCGAACCCCGAGCGGACGGGCTTAGGACACAAAGTGACCGGACAGCGGGACGACGTGCGCTGCTGCCAACTTGTTCTTGCCTTATCTGTGCAGGCTTAGGTAGTAAAGGATGAACCACAAGGCCACGTTTGGGGGAAGCCTCCGTGTCCACTCTAACGGATTTTAATGATTACTTTTGTTCTAAAGGGCGTGCTACTGTTACTGCCGACACCGGGCAAGTCCACCAGCTGGTTGATTGATAAGGGTTTGGATTTTCGTATCTTTATTGGGATTTAAAGTCTACCCCTTGCCACTTAAGATTAAAAAGATGGCTTTTACCTTTAAAAAAAATAGCGTGAAGTTATTCGCCTACAAGTTAAAGATTGGTTTGTTTTTTTAGTGCACTTTCTTAGTTTTTCCTGTTTGGGGCTTTTTTGTTGTTGTTGTTGTTTGCCAGCACATATACTTTTGTGTATTAATCTTCCTGGTAGTTGAGAAGTGAGTTGAAGGCGTACTTTGAAAAACTAAATTAAGATCACTGAAAGACCATTCATTTCAGCAGAAGATATTAAAGCTGGTTTTCCCAAGCTTTAAGCTTATGGGGCTCTTAGGTACTGTCGTTTTTATAGCTGAAAAGAAAGGCGCTTCAGTGAAGCAGGTCATTCTGGTTATACAGACTTTTTTTTTCCTCATTAAAAAATCTTTTCATTTTACATACCAACCGCAGTTCCCCCTCCTTCCTCTTCTCCCTCCCCTTTTCTCATCCCCCTCTCACCTCCCCTTTTCCCATCTCCCATCCATTTCTCAGAGCAGGTAAGGCTTTCCTTGGGGAGTCAACAAGGTCTGGCATACTAACTTGAGGCTGGACCAAGCACCTCCCCCCATATCAAGGCTGAGCAAGATAGCTCACCATAGGGAATGGGCTCCAAAAAGCCAGTTCATGCACCTGGGATAGGTCCTGGTGCCACTACCAGCCCCCCCCCCCAAACAGATCATCTCTTTTTGTAATTTTTTTCTAAATATTGATTTATTTATTATGTATACAATGTTCTTCCTGCATGTGTGTCTGCAGACCAAAAGAGGCCACCAGAACTCATTACAGATGGTTGTGCACCACCATGTGTTTGCTGGGAATTGAACTCGGGACCTCTGGAAGAGCTGCCAGTGCTCTTAACCCGTGAACCATCTTGATAGCCCCAAACTTTACAGTTTCTTCATATTTTTAAAAAATTTTTATTTTATTTTTTTCGAGACAGGATTTCTCTGTAGCTTTGGAGCCTGCCCTGGAACTCGCTCTGCAGACCAGGCTGACCTCAAATTCACGGAGATACCTGTCTCTGCCTCCTGAGAGCTGGGATTAAAGACATGCGCCACCACCGCCGGGCTGGTTATACATTAATAGATTTTTTTTAAAAGATGTGTTTATTTTGTGATGAGTGTTGTACCTTCTTGTAGCCACCACCTGTGTTCAGTGCCAAAGAAGGCCAGAAGAGGGTGTCAGATCTAGCAATGGAGTTACAAAGATGGCTCAGGCTGTCATCTGCCTTGTGGGTGCAAAGAACCAAGAACCAAACCTGGATTATCTGCAAGAGCAGCAAGTGTTCTTAACTGCTGAACCTTAGCCCAAGCCCCACTTAACATTAAAAGCTCAAGTAGTGGTGACTATATCAGAATAAGCAGCTGTCTGGCCAGAGCACATAATCACTAGTGTACCAAGGATATTTAATAGACCTTAATACATACAAATGCTATCCACTATACCTTAATAAAAAGTACCATTTGGTAAGTTATGTTTCTTCATATAAAGCCTGTGACTTAGTCTCTAAACAGGAAGCAGAAAATAATATTCTACGAGTTATCAGTTCTGTCTTACTGGCTTTGGTCCAAGTTGCTAAAACCTTAATGCTTTTTCAATGTGCTTTTTAACTTCCTTGTTTTCCTGCCATTTCATTAAGATTCAAAGGTCAACCCTTTTGAAAAAAAATACTTAGCAAATATATTGCAGCATTTATTCTTGTATGTACTTCTACTCTTATCTTGAAATGTTAAGACAACTCTTTCATCAAATACATAGGATGGACTCTGTAATGAAAAATGTCAGTAAAAGTCCTCACAAGCATTCATACAGAAAACATGATTTCATTTCTGTTGATGGCTGTAGCAATGACACTAGACAGTTGGATGTTTAAATATCTCTCTGTTCTTCATGCTGTAAAACCCCTGAAAACTCAACAAAGTAAGTCCCTTACGGGTAGTTCCAGTTATTTAGGAGGCTGAGGCAAGAACATTGCTCAGTAGACCTAGGAGTTCAAGACCAGCTTGGACAACATAGATGTTGGGGGTCTCGGGGTAATAACAGAATAGCTTATTAACTTCAGGAGTTGTAATTTCTCCAACACACCCTCCCCACTCCCTTCTGAGACTGAGGGTTAAACTCAGGACCTTCTAACATGCTCTCCTCTGAGTCCTCGCTAGATGATCTAAAACGTTCTAAGAGTTACATGCCTGTAACCCCCACAGGAGAGTCTGGAGTTTGTGACAAACCTAGAATACACAAGGAGACCCTGTCTCAAAACAAAGTGATTAGATTTTGTTGGAGTTTCTAAAATTATTCCTGAATAATTGTACTTTACTAAGTGAAAAGCCATTGACTTCTGAGTGTTCTTTTATATTAAAAGGTCATTTAAGATCCTAGGTAATACCATAGCTGGTTTAGTTGTAATATGCCAAAACTGATTTTGGTGACAAGAAAAATAACTGCCAAAATTCTGTTTCTCCCTCTCACTCACAACATGATCTTGTTTTATAACTATGTAATTCATAATAGCCTCTGATTCAAAGTGGTCCTCCTACCTCAGCTTCAAGAGTGCTGGGATTACAAAATCTTAACTCTCTGGCTTTGCGAGGCCTTTGATTTTTAAATACAAATGCAGTAAGTACTGGAGGCATGATTGACAAAATGGCATCGTCTCTTTGTCAGGCCTCGTGAGGAGCACAGGTTAGGCAAAGCTTTTTAGACAGTGACTACACCTGAAATTTATATATATTTGTAAAATTTATATTTTTATGTAAGTTTTACACACGCTTGTGAAATTGAGATACTTGGTTTAGCATGTACTTTGTAAAGGACTGTTGGAAGCATTGCTGACATCCTTTTGCATTGCCACTAGATCTTTAAAGATAACTCTCTTCCCTTTCTGGTTTCTGCTTTAGCCATGGTTTAGTTTGAGAAAATGTAATGTGGACTTGATGGCATGGCTGGTTGGCAGATTGTAGGGACTGTACTATAGAAAACCATAGCGTTCTTGTTCTCTGGTCTTTGGAAGGCCTTAGTTGGACCATACTGTCTGTCTGTAACCTCTTTGTAGAGGATTCTTTTAAGGGACAACAAAGCTGTTGTGTTGCCGCCCTGTAAATCACACCTTTTAGAGCTCCCCCAGACTCCGTACCTTGCCCTTTATTGGTTAGGATTGCCAAACTGGGCATTGTGGCACCTTTAATCCCAAAGAGGTAGGCAGATCTTTGTAAATTTTAGGCCAGCCAGGGCTACATACATACCCTGTCTCACACAACAACAAAAATACCAATTTTTAAAAAAGAAAAAGCTTAAGTAGTACCTAAAAGTCCTGCGGAAAATGCTGGAATGCGTTGTTTCCTACTTGACATGGTATAATTCTGCACCAGATGAATCATGAGAAGCGCTGTTCCAACTTGTGCTGGAGTTCTAGAGAAATGCTGAGAATGTGGATCCCTGTTAGTGTTGGAGTCCTTGTTTGATTCTGGTGTTAGCCAAGTTGAATTTGAATCTAGGGTTTGCTGCCCTGGGGTCAGACACAAATAGGCCTCTTTCATTGACTTTGGGCCTTACTAACTTCCGGAAAAGAATACTTAGGTAGTAACCTTCCACTAGCTTGGCCAAGATGCAATGTTCTTTTATCAAGTGCACATACATGAAAGTATGTATAATGAAAGTTGGTAAACACACAAGATAGTATTCTTGTCCTAATCATAGGTTAGTCTGGGTATAAAGATGTGGTTGTTTGTTTCTTTATTTAATACTTATTTATTTCGGTTTTTCAAGACAAGGTTTCTCTGTAACAGTCCTAGCCGTCTTGGAACTAGCTCTTGTAGACCAGGCTGGTCTCGAACTTCAGAGATCCACCTGCCTCTGCCTCCCAAGTGCTGGGATTAAAGGCGTGCGCCACCACCACCATCTGGTTGTATTTTTAAGTTGGTTATTTATATTTGATTTTGATATCAAATCTGCCTAAACTTAATATTATTCAAGTTCTTGTTATAAATGACTGGATCAGAAACCAGAATCAACCACTAGTATTTAAATACACAGTTGCCATTCTGCACACAGCTCTAAATCCTAATAGTTTCTCTTAAGCGTTCTTCTCCGTCTCTTATACACACACACACACACACACACACACACACACACACACACACAGGGGGTGGGTAGAATATGTTGAATTAGTTGTTGAATAGACATTAACTCTGTAAGGTTCAATAAAACAGAACAAATAGAATATATTTAATTATTTGATAAGCTTAGCGATTCTATATAAAAATAAATATAAGCCGAATGGTGGCGCATGCCTTTAATCCCAGCACTTGGGAGGCAAAGGCAGGCAGATCTCTCAGAGTTCGAGGCCAGCCTGGTCTACATGAGCTAGTTCCAGAACAGTTAGGGCTGTTAACACAGAGAAACCCTATCTTGAAAAACCAATGTGTGTGTGTGTGTGTGTGTGTGTGTGTGTGTGTGTATAAAGCAAGAGTTTAAAAGTGGGTGGGTTTTCTTTTTCTTGATAAGCTCTTGAGATTTTTCTCAAATTGATTCCATAGTTCTATGTAGTACATAGTGAAGAAACTCCACTTTGATCAAGTTGATTGATACGTCAACTCTCAGAGTAACTTCATTCTATCAAATTTGAATGAAATGTAAGGTTTTCTCAGCCTTCAAAAATTCAAAGTGAAATTATCATGGGTTATACACTTCTTCATCTCACTGTCAAATTCAGCTTACTGTTACAAAGAATAGTAAAATTTGAATATTATTGGATATAAAGTTATTAATTTGCTTTAAAGTTACTACTAATGATCTATATGAAAATGAACTTTCAGTTAGGAACTGCAGCTTACCAGGAACTGTTTTCAGCATATTACTAATGTACTTGAACTGATAGTGTCTGATTGACATGTGACTTTTCTCTATTTTAGGTGTGGAAATTTAAACAGCACAAGTATTTTGCCTGGAGCTTTGGTCAAACAAATGCTAAGAAGGTATATTTATGTTTATTAGCTATTTACTATTCTTTTTTTGCATCAAATTATTTATTTTTTAATTTATTTATTAAAGATTTCTGTCTCTTCCCCACCGCCGCCTCCCATTTCCCTCCCCCTCTCCCAATCAAGTCCCCCGCCCTCGTCAGCCCAAAGAGCAGTCAGGGTTCCCTGCCCTGTGGGAAGTCCAAGGACCACCCACCTCCATCCAGGTCTAGTAAGGTGAGCATCCAAACTGCCTAGGCTCCCACAAAGCCAGTACATGCAGTAGGATGTGGAGAAAGGGGTACACTCATCCATTGCTGGTGGGAATGCAAACTTGTGCAACCACTTTGGAAAGCAGTGTGGAGGTTTCTCAGGAAATTCGGGATCAACCTACCCCTGGACCCAGCAATACCACTCTTGGGAATATACCCAAGAGAGGCCTTATCATACAACAAAAGTATATGCTCTACTATGTTCATAGCAGCATTGTTTGTAATAGCCAGAACCTGGAAACAACCTAGATGCCCTTCAATTGAAGAATGGATGAACAAAGTATGGACTATTCATTGTTATTAGAGAGTTTAAACCATTTCACTTCTTTAACCTGGAATCATTCGGTGCCAGTCAGCGTAATAGTGAATAACAATGACAAGTTTTTTAATGGGCAGGTTTTTTTTGTTTTGTTTTGTTTTGTTTTGTTTTTGTTTTTCTCTTGAGACAGGGTTTCTCTTTCTGTCCCTTGCTGTCCTGGAATTTACTTTGTAGACCATACTGGCCTAAAAATCACAGAGAACTCACAGCAGTCTGCCTGCCTCTGCCCCGAGTGCTGAGATTAAAGGTGTGTGCCACCACTACCAGGCCAGACCAGTTCTATCTTAAGACAGAATTGGGCTGAGTGTAATGAGGCACACTTGTAATCTTAACACTCAGGAACTGCTGCTACGTTTTTAACTATTGCTGATTTCTTTGTAAAAAACAAATTAGTAAACCAGTGGTGATGGCACACTGCTTTAATCCCAGCACTCAGAAGGCAGAGGTAGGCCTGGTCTACAAAGCAAGTTCCAGGACAGCTAGGGCTGTGCACAGAGAAACCCTATCTTGGAAAACAAGCAATAAGTAAGTAAATACTTTATTTGTAATAATTGGGAAAGCATAAGGCTGATTAATTATATATGGAAGACCCAAAGTTAAACCTTGAAAGCATATCAGTTTTAAGGTGACTATGCAAACCACTTACTCTGTGATAACTAGTAAGAGTTTGTATTTGGTTCTGTTGTTGAAGGCTGGTTAATAAGAGTTTTCTTAAAAGATCCAGAGATAGCAAGTTTTAATCAACCTCTGTGCCCCCTATTTTACCTAATATTTGATACTTGCACTAGCTACCGAAAGCTGTTCGCTGTTTTCCTATAGGTACCAGGGAAATGAAAATGTGTGTGGAGCCAGCGGGCTCAGGTAGATGAGGGGTTGTTTTTATTTAGAGCAGTGGCTCTCAACCTTCCCAGTGCTGCGACCCTTTAATACCAGTCTTCATGTTGTGGTGATGCAACCATAAAATTATTTCATTGCTACTTTATAACTGTAATTTTATAACTGTTATGAATCTTAATGTAAATATTTGATAGGAGTCTCAACCCACAGGTTGAAAACTGCTGGCTTTTAAGAGAGAGGGCAGTTTTGTTCTGTGGCTTAGAGAGCGGGTAATTTTGTTCTTGTTGGCTGGCTGGTTGGTTTGGTTGATTCATTTTGAGTTTTTAGACAATATATCTTTGTGTAAGTCAGGCCGACCTCAGACCTGCAGCCATCTTCCTACCTCTGCCTCATGAGTGCTGAGATTGTAGGCATACATTACCATGCCCAGCTTTAAAGGGTTTTTATTGTCAGCAGCACCAGCAATTATATTTCTAACCAAAGTACCAGTGGTTTATGTGAATTTTTTTGAGCCTAAAATACAGTAGTGATGATGATGAAGAAGGAGGAGGAGGAGGAGGATGAGGAGGAGGAGGAGGAGGAGGAGGAGGAGGAGGAGGAGGAGGAGGAAGAGGAAGAAGAAGAAGAAGAACAAGAAGAAGAACAAGAAGAAGAACAAGAAGAAGAACAAGAAGAAGAAGAACAAGAACAACTGGGTGAACTGTTACAAAGAATAAGTTCTTGATTGGGGAAATTGGCTTTTAATAATTCAATTATTTGAATCCAGAATAGTAATGATTGAGATATGAATTCTTTTCCATATCATAACTATTTCTGTCTTTGTGTGCTGGTTTTGAGACAGGGTCTCATGTTTCCCAGGCTGGCCTAGAGTGCTGTCTAGCTGAGGATGACTTTGAACTTGTGATCCTTCTACCTCTACCACACAAGTGCTGTTCACAGGCATACACCGCCATGCTTGGCTATTCCTGATCCCTCCCCACCCTCTGCATTCTTAGAGGAAATCAAAGAATATTATGTTCTTTTATTATTTTGCAATCTTAAGTGCTAAAAATTTAACATAAATTAGAGGAGAACTATAATTTGGCATCTTGTCTATGCTGCCAATTTTGTCATGCATCAACACTGTGCTTTAAAGACTGGGTGTATTAACAGGAAGTCTGTGAGAGGCAGATTACATTAGAAGTGCGCCTAAGGTTAGAAAATAGGAGGTGTTTGTTGATTGCTTCTATTTTTGTGCCACTTAGTTTGGTTTTTTTCTTTGTCAGCTTGACACAGCTGGAGTTATTTGAGAAAATGCTTCCATAGGATTGCTTGTAGGCAAGTCTGTAGGACAATTTTTTTCTATAGGATAATTTTTGATGGTTGATATGGTGGGCCCAGGCCATATGGTGGCATAGCACCTCTGGACAGGTGGTCCTGAGTAGTGTAAGAGAGCAGCTGAGCAAGACATAGGACACAGTCTAGTAAGCAGCACTCTGTGTCCTCTGCTTCAGTTCCTGCCTCAAGGTGACATGAACCCTTTCCTCCTCAGTTTGCTGTTGGTTGTGGTGCTTGTCAGAGCAGTAGCAAACCTAATACACTTTCCTCCAGATTTCCATTATTAGTAGGTAGTGCTGTTTTAAAATGTTAAATGTGCCGGTTACTTAGCGCTGCTCTCTATTTTCACATTCGTTCATTCGTTAGGCTGGAGGGCACAAGTGTGCCACAGAATCTATATAGAAAATGACTTGTGCCTCCCGAGTGCTGGGGTTAAAGGCATGCGCCACCACCACCCAGCTATACAATTTATATATTTTTAAAGTAGATAAGTATTAGCACTGCTATATTAAGATAATAACTGTCCAAACAAAAAAAGATAATAACTTTATATTAGGGTTCTGGCTGTAAGCCATGCCTTGTGGTGTGTGCCTATAATCACAGCTTGCAGGAGGCTGAGGCAGGAGGAGTTCTAGACCCTGTTAGACTAAATCGGGGAGACTTTGTTTCAGAGAAACAAAATGACAGCTAAAAGATGGTTAGTCCAGTTGTGCATGCTTTCTTACCTCTGCCATGCAGGAGTCAGTGGAAACATCGCCTGGAGGATACATTGAACCCTTTGAGCTGAGGACTCTAGGATACTGCAGATAACACTCAGGTTCTAATCTTGCAAGTACAAATTTCTTATCAGTGTTTAGTAAAATAAACTGGTATATGTTGTAGAACATATTAATTATGTGATTTTGTTATATTTACATAAAAATGAATTTGCCTATTTTTATTTTTCTTTAGCCACATAAAGAAGATCCCTAGCAGCCATTTCTCAGCCGTTATATAGTCACCTGATGTAACAATGGTACTAATATTGGGACGCAGACTAAACAGAGAGGATCTTGGGGTGCGTGATTCCCCAGCAACTAAGCGTAAAGTTTTTGAAATGGACCCCAAATCTCTGACAGGTCACGAGTATTTTGACTTCTCCTCAGGATCATCCCACGCTGAGAACATACTCCAGATATTTAATGAGTTCCGAGACAGCCGCTTGTTCACAGATGTTATCATCTGTGTGGAAGGAAAGGAATTTCCTTGCCATCGAGCTGTCCTCTCGGCCTGTAGCAGCTACTTTAGAGCCATGTTCTGTAACGACCACAGGGAGAGCCGAGAAATGCTGGTGGAGATCAACGGCATTTTAGCTGAAGCTATGGAATGTTTTTTGCAGTATGTGTATACTGGAAAGGTGAAGATCACAACGGAGAATGTTCAGTACCTCTTCGAGACCTCCAGCCTCTTTCAGATTAGTGTTCTCCGTGATGCGTGTGCTAAGTTCTTAGAGGAGCAGCTTGATCCTTGCAATTGCCTAGGAATCCAGCGCTTCGCCGACACCCACTCGCTCAAAACACTCTTCACAAAATGCAAGACCTTTGCGTTACAGACTTTTGAGGATGTGTCCCAGCATGAAGAATTTCTTGAGCTTGATAAAGATGAACTTATTGATTATATTTGTAGCGATGAACTTGTTATTGGGAAGGAGGAGATGGTATTTGAGGCTGTCATGCGCTGGGTCTACCGAGCTGTTGATCTGCGAAGGCCGCTATTGCATGAGCTCCTGACGCACGTCAGACTCCCTCTCTTGCATCCCAACTACTTTGTTCAGACAGTTGAGGTGGACCAGTTGATCCAGAATTCCCCTGAGTGTTACCAGTTGCTGCATGAAGCAAGACGGTACCACATACTTGGCAATGAAATGATGTCCCCGAGGACTAGGCCACGCAGGTGAGGAGACGCGCCACAGATAAGAGCTAACAGAAGTTTTGGTCTTAAATAATCTATTTTAAACTCCTGAACTCAATCTCAGTGTACTCATGTAAAAGTATAATTTATATGGATCCTAGCAGTTGAAGGTCTGTTTGGATTCTTGAAGATGCAGCTTAGTTTGTAGGGTACTTACCTACATAAACTGGAATCAGCACACAGACAGGTGGATCAAGAGTTAGGGTCATCTTCAAATATGCGCATAAAACCTCTGTTTCAGATCTGTATTTAATGTCAGTCTCAATTTTCAATGATTTTTTTTCTGGTGTTTTTGAGAACATACATTATGGAGCCCAGGCTGGACTTAAACTCTATGTAGGCTGACATGGAACTCCTGATCCTCCTGCTTCTGCCTCCAAGTGCTAGGATTACTGGCATATACACATATGCTATGTCTAAATTTGAAAATTACTTCCACATTAAAGAATAGTAAGCTTATGCTTGGAGTGAAACATGACTATTAGTATTATATATGTTATTCTTATAGATACCTATGGACTTCTAAGTCCTCCTTTCCTCAGAACAAGTGCTCTTATCCGCCGAGCCATCTCCCTGACCCTGTTTTCCGTCTGACTTTTAAGGGAATGGGCCCGTTTCTTACAGTGAAAAGTGTGTGTCAGGTTGCAGCATCAACCCATTTGAAAACCAGTGTGTAGAGCTAAAGTAGAATTCTGTTACATTTGAGGCTGTTTTGATGCAGTAACAGGTGCTTTTCTTGCATAAGCATTCCCTGAAATTAAAGATGATCCCTTGTTTACCAGTCTGCTGCCAACCCCTGGTCCTTCCAGCCTGTTGTGCCTATTCTGTATTGTTTCATTAGTTACTAGGAACTGTCTGAACATTCCATATTCTTTTGTATGGATTTTGATCTCTCTGGGGAATTCCAGACTTCTCCACTGCTTAACTCCAGTCCCCTCCTCCGACCTCAGCTTCTGTGTTCAGTCACTACCTAAACTCCTCTGATTAAGTCAGCGGTGACTTTGTTTTGTTTGTTAGTGTCCTTTCAGTCTGGAGCCAGCTTGGCGTCTCTTTAGAATGATGTGCTGATTCTGGTGCTAGGGACAGAGTTCATGGCCTTGTAGTACACGAGGTGAGTGCTCACCCACTAAGCCACACCCTCAGACCTAAGATCTGACATTAACTGCCATATCTACCTTGAAACTCCATTGACTTCTGGGATATCGTTGACCTCCTGAGCTTCCTATTTGGCAGTGTTCTTTTCCAGGGTTGACAGTGTCTGATTCCTGTGTCTGTAGTGTGCATTGTTGTGTCTGCCGCACATAATTTCCTGGGTGACTTGATCTCATCCAGGCCATGATTTTCATTACCCTGAACTGCCTGAATCTTTAGCACGTATTTTCTTACTTGTTCATTCATACTTCTTTTAAATTGTTGTATAATTATCACCCTATTCCTTTGTGTCTGACATAATTTATATAATTAATTTATATACACATTTATTACTTGATTTTTTAAAAAATATTTATTTATTATGTATACAATATTCTGTCTGTGTGTATGCCTGCAGGCCAGAAGAAGGCACCAGACCCCATTACAGATGGTTGTGAGTCACCATGTGNATTGCTGGGAATTGAACTCAGGACCTTTGGAAGAGCAGGCAATGCTCTTAACCTCTGAGCCATCTCTCCAGCCCCCTTATTACTTGATTTGTGTGTCTTTTAGTTTCCTTTCTTTCCTAAGTAGTCAATGCAGATGCAAAACTTGTTTCCAAGGTAAAAGGTTTTTTGTTGTTTTTTTTGTTTGTTTGTTTGTTTTGTTTTTTTGGGGTTTTTTGCATTGCTGCATTATGGGGGTTGAACCCAGGCCTGTGACTGCTAGGCAGGTATTCTATCTCTGAGCCACTTCTCTAGCCCCTCCAGGAGGCAAATTTAATATTAGTATGGAAAACATATTAACACCTACATAAGGATGCAGATGTGTAATCCTGTTCTCAGGTGGTTGAGGCAGGAGGATTGTTATGAGTTTGAGACTAGCCTGAGCTATATAAATGAGTACCAGGCGTACATAGCAAGAAAGACCTGTGTGAGACAAAAAGGGAAAACGGGGAGGGGGATTACACAAGTTTGGGCTTAAAATTCTTGAATTTTTCTTTGCTGCTGAATTTTTTTTTCTTTTATGTACATATGCCATGCAAGTCATGGCATGTGTGGAGGTCAGAAAATAACCTATGGAGTAACTGCTTTCCTTCTGCCATGCAGGTCGCAGGGGTCAGACTCGGGTCATCAAGCTCTGTGGCAGGCACCCTTACTCTCTGAGCCTTGTTGACAGCCTTGAAATACTTTTTTTTCTTGTTTTTGTTTCCTGAGACATAGTCTCATGTAGCCTCTATGGCTTTGAACTTGCCATAAAGTCAGAGCTGGCCTTGAACTCCTGCTTCTCCAGTTTCTGCTGTCCTGCACCAGAATTGTGGTGTGCATGGGGAAACCCTTGGAACTCTGAAGAATCATCTAGCCATCACCTTGAACAATCCAGGCTTCATCTAGTAAACATGTGCCATCCTTGTTTGCTAAGTACTGCTTCAAAGCTTTCACCCGGACTGTGGCGGCCTCTGCCACACCTTTGTCTCCGTCTGTAAATCTGGTTGGTGGTCCTGGAGAAAAGTGACTTCCCTCTGGTGGTCCTGGCATATCATATACTTGGCCTCCTTTTTTTCTTTTTTTGCAGGCTAATTGAGACCTCCATTGCACTTTATTTTGATTTCTTTTTAAAGTGTGTGTGTGTGTCTGTGTGTATGTGTGTGTGTGTGTGTGTGTGTCTGTGTATTCTATGGGGGAACATTGGAACACTAGTGGAGATCAGAGAAGAGTTGCGTGAGTTAATTCTTTCCACATTTATGGGAGTTCCAAGGTTCAAACTGAGGTTGTCAGTCTGTATATGGCAAGTGCTTTACCCACTGACCCATCTCACCAGCCTCCTAGACCAATTCCTGATTTCTGTATTTTTCTTTGTTTTTTTCTTTTCTTTCTGCTTTTTTTTTTTTTTTTTTTTTTAAGATTGTTGTCCTAGAACTCACTCTGTAGACCAAGGTAGCCTTGAACTCACAGGGATCTGCCTTTGTCTCCTGAGTGCCAGGGCTAAAGGGGTGCACCTTCACACCCAGCCCTGTGAATACCAGACTTTTAAACTACTAACTGTTTGAGAGTTTGGGTCTGAGGTTTGCATGAACCTCCCATTCAGATTGTCCCTATTACAGTGATTACCTGGAATTTCCTCTGGCAGACGTCGATTCTTTGGTTAGGTAGTTCTAGGCTGCTACAAAATGAGGTTCCCAAGTAGCAGCACTGATAACAGTGAACTGGACAAGTGTTTCCTGATGTGGTTGGTGGCCATATGTGGCAGATTGCTTACATTGGGGGGCAGGGTGAGCAATAGGCATAGAATTTGCAAGTTCATTATTTTGAAGTTAGGCTCAGGAGTTAATTATATTCTTGAATCCTGACTCTGATATTTGTATGTGTTCATTTTTGTGAAAGTAAGTACAGGTATGGGTCATGAACTAAAAAGGGAACTGTGGGAGGAGAACAGGAGGTTTTAAGTGAGGGGGTTGGGAAGAGTAGTAGAGGACCTGACAGTGAAGGGGATGCTGGGGGAGGAGAGGTGGGAGGACCAACTAAAACAAACCGGCTACTTTGTGTGCTGATTTATTTTTAGTTTTTGCACATGGGTGGTTTGCCTGCATGTGTGTCTGGATACAGTGGCCTCAGAGGGCAAATGAAGGCATCAAAACCCCCTGGGACTGGAGCGAGCTCCATGTGGATACTGGGAATCGAACCCACGTCATCTCAACAAGCAGCTAGTGCTCTTAGCTGCTGAGTCAGCCTTCTTTCTAGCTCCTAATTTTTAATTATTTTTATAATGTATATAAATGTTTTGCCTGCATGCATGTAAGTGCACATGTGTATGCCTGGTGCCTGCAGAGATCAGAAGAGAGCATTGAATCCCCTAGAACTAGAGTCACAGCACAGATGGTTGTGAGCTGACATACGGGTGCTGGAACCAAACTCAGATCCCCTGGAAGAACAGCCAGTGATCTTAAGCATTGAGACCTCTCTCCATCTCGTGTATTTTTGTAGAGAAAAATCACATTTCTCCTAATATTCTCTACCCCCCCCACACACACACACCTTTGTTAATGAGACAAGGTCTCATTATGTAGCACAGATTATTCTTGAACTCTCAAAGATCCACCCACCTCTGCCTCGGTTCATAACTACTGGGATTAAAGATGTGTGCCACCATGCCCAACCTCTGATCCCTTTTACCTGATAATTAGTATGGGAACATAATTATTATAATGAGGACAAAGCTTAAGTTCCCAAGAACAAGGAAGTCGTGAATATATTTTTTTTCTTAAGAAATAGGATTTTATTGCTGGGCAGTCTATGGTCTCTTCTTTCTGCCTGCTCTTTCCTCTGTGTGCGTATGTGTGTACGTGCGTGCGTGCGTGCGTGCGTCTGTGTGTGTGTGTTGGGGCAGCTTAACTGCACACCTGTTTCTCAGTACTTGAGAAGTGGAGGCAGGAAGATGAAGAGTTCAAGGTTGTCTTCAGCTACATAGCAAGTTCAAGGCTAAACTGGGCTACATGAGACCCTACCAAAAAGTGTGTGTGTGTGTGTGTGTGTGTGTGTGTGTGTGTGTGTGTGTGTGTGAGAGAGAGAGAGAGAGAGAGAGAGAGATTTAATGATTATTTAATAAGTCTGTTCATTTTAGAGGCAGTACAGCTGTGGCACCAGCTTGCCGTGACCACGGAAGTAGGCAGCAAAACCACCTCTTGACCTCGGTGCTCTGCGTGCCTGTTCCAGTGCATCTTATTCTCCCTGTGGCTGGACGCGTGGTTCACCATTATGACATGTTTAGCTCCTTTGAAATTAGGCTCTTTACATAAAATACTCATGTGAGCTTCTGTCTACCTGACTTCATCCCACTGTGAACCCTGAGATTTCATTGTTTACTGGAGGAACCTGCTTCTAGCTGTGGTGTGGCTCAGCCCAGCACTCACTTTTAATCCAAGAAGTTTTTGCTTGACTATTGTAAACAGGATTAAGTAAATCATCGATTGGTAAAGAGGCAGAGCAAGCAGCCGGTTGACAGGAAAATAAATGACATAGAGAGTGGGAAGTCAGGATAATGGAGAGAGGGACGCACAGGAAGGAGAAGGGAAGGACATGTGGTTGGAGGAGTTTTTGTTTGAGGTGGCATAGGAGAAAGCTCTTTCTGAGCTGGTGAAGGAGGAAGCAGCTGGGTTCTTTGTCTGCCTCTCTGAGCTAGCAGGTTTTCACCTCAGCATCCGGCTCCCTAGTCTTTATTGATAAAATAGAACAATAGAGACTTAGATTTAAAACAATTCAAGGATTTGCATTTATATATCATTGGCCCAGTCACTCAGAATAAACCTGTACTTCAGCCAGACAACTCTAGGACATGGGTCAACATTACAGTGCCACATGGGAGTAGAATCTCCAAGCAGAAAGGTGTTAACTGAAAACCTCACCCCATGTTAGGCTGATCACACAAGTAGTGGTAGCTATTAGTAGCAAGATACTATGTGGGTCCCTTCGAGCTCTGCTGCCAGCAGAGAAACAAGTGGAGGAGACAAGAAGGGCTTAGTTAGCCAAGGAGTTCTGACCCTAAGCAGTTTACTTTTGACAGTGCAACTTTGGGAAAAAAAAAAAAGTTAACCATGTGAGTTATCACAACAAAGCTTAAGGCATGACTACATCACTCCTTTGGACAGTACTTGTGAACACGTTCCAAGAATGGGTTCTGGTGACTCACAGTGCTCAGGATAAGGGTCTAGGGAGGAAGGGTTTGTAATAAGCATAATAGTAAACTCTTTTTCAAAACACATGGAATCTCTTTTATAAGAATGGGTTATATTAGCCCAATGGTGGTGATGCACGCCTTTAATCTCAGCACTCGGGAGGCAGAGGCAGGTAGACCTCTGTGAGTCTGAGGCCAGCCTGGTCTACAGAGCAAGTTCCAGGACAACCAGGGCTACACAAAGAAACCCTGTCTTGAACACCAACACCACCCATCACCCCCAAAAGAACAATGTGTTCTATTGACAGGGAAACCATGCTCAGGAGTCTAGAAGATTCTGATGAAACCTGGCTCTACAGAATAGTAAAAGACACCATGTTATAAACAACATTCACTCCAACCTTCTAGGTAGAAAACAGGCATGCTCATCCCTTTCATTGAAGAGAACAGTCTGTGTCTAACAGTTCTGGTTTCTCTAATAGTTATCTGTGAGCAGATGTGCCCCCTATCAGATGTGATACTTTTGTTTTTCTTAAGCTGGGCTACAGTAGGAAGTGGATGAAGTACTTTATACCAGTTGGAGAAAACTTAGAAAAAGAAAAAAAAATCTGGTATATTCTTATTGCCCAGGGATAATATACACTATTGAATAAAGCATTTTGCTTTCTTCTTTTTTTTTTTTTTAATTTTATCTGCCTGCCTCTGCCTCCTGAATACTGGGACTAAAGGTGTGTGCTGCCATGGTCTGCCTCAACTTTTTTAACTTTTAAGTAATATGAACATCATTGTGGCTCAGTATTTAAGCATATCTACTATTAGTTTCTGATGATAAATTTTTAAATAATTGCTGCTTTTAAAAAAGTAAATATTTTGAGTCTCAGTTACTGCATCTGTTTCCTTATAAAAGCCACCTGCCTGGTCTGGTGCAGTTCCCGGCAGAAGGCCCTGGCACGCAGACTCAGAACTGTGTCCTCGCCAAATTTAGAAAATAAGTAGGTCAGATTGTCTTCAGGGGCAGACCTAATGTTAGCTGTGAGAAACTTCTAGTCTGTGGCTGAGACCAGAGTCACAAACCATGGCCTCAAGGCTAGCCTAAGCAACGATAGTGAGACCCTGTGTCAAAAACACTAATAAAGGATAAGGGTGAGTGGCCAAATGCTTTTCCAGCATGCACAGGGGCCTGGGTTCAAAACCAGTACCATACAAAAAGAGAAGAGAAAGGAGAAGAACCAGCAAGCAGGTTAGTGGGGGGGGAGGGGGTTGTTTGGTTTTTTTGTTGTTGTTGTTTTTAGGGGGGTTTTGGTTTGGGTTTTTTGTTGTGGGTTTTTTTTTTTTGTTTTTTTTTTTTTGTTTGTTTGTTTGTTTGTTTTTGTTTTTTGAGACAGGGTTTCTATGTAGCTTTGGAGCCTGCCCTGGAACTAGCTCTTGTAGACCAGTCTGGCCTCGAACTCACAGAGATCTGCCTGCCTCTGCCTCCTGAGTACTGGGATTAAAGGCGTGCGCCACCACCACCCAGCTACAGGTTAGTGTGTTAAGGCCACCTGCTCAGTGTGTTGTTAGGTCACTACAGGAAGTTGGTAGAACTAGTAGCTTGAGAAACTCACCCCAACATATGTTCTTGCCAAAGAACTAGCAATGTTCAAGTCATTATTGCTAAGACACTAACTTGTGTGGGTGCAGCAAGTATTCACTCCTGTGATTATAATTTGTTTTACTCACTTCTTCCTAGCTGGATGACTTGAAGACCTTGCACATAAAATAACATATTTCTGAAGAAATGCTCTTTAGATGCATACACTACAGATTTATTTTAGAATTAGCAACAATGAAAAGTGGTAGAGTTCTTGCCTTGGAATCCCAATGACCTAGTTTCAGACCCTAGTACTGTAACAAAACAAAAGGTTCAGAAGTCAAAACCCGTAACGTCAGTGTGGTGGCCCTTGCCTTCAATCTCGGCTCCAGGAAGGAACAACTGGCAGATCTGTTCCAGGCCAGCCTGGCCTACATAGTAAGTTCCCACCCAGCCAACCAGAGCTACATAGTGAGAACCTGTCTCCAAAGCAACAAAACAAACCAGGCTTGTTGTTAGGTTTGGTGACTATAAACACTTACATTACTCACTTGTACTGTCAGGAGCTGATACAGGAGGATTGTGTCCTTTAAGCTAGCCTGGGCAATATATTGAGACTGTTTTTTAAAAAATAAAAAGTTTAATGGCAGAGAGGCTGGAGAGATGGCTCATTGGCTGAGAGCACACGATGTTCTCTCAAAGGACCCGGGTTTGGTTCCTGCACCCACATGGTAGTTCACAGCCATCCCTAACTCGAGTTCCAGGATATCCAATACCAACGCGGTCTTCTGACCACATATGGTGTGCACACATACATGCAGGAAAACATTCTAACCAAAAAAATTTTTTTGAAAAAATTCCTTGTAGATACTTTCTGTGCAGTAATGATGTCACTAACATGTTCTCAAAGTAAATAATTGCCAGCCTATACTGTTTGGCACATCTGTAAGAATAAACTTAGCTGCCTGTCATGGTGTTTTGTTTGTTGTTATGTCTTTGAACTATCTTGAATATATTTTAATGTATTACAATTATTTTTGTATTCTTAACAATAATTATTTTAGGTCTACTGGCTATTCAGAGGTGATAGTTGTGGTCGGAGGCTGTGAACGAGTTGGAGGATTTAATCTTCCATACACTGAGTGCTATGATCCAGTAACAGGAGAATGGAAGTCCTTGGCCAAGCTTCCAGAATTTACCAAATCAGAGTACGCCGTCTGTGCACTAAGGAATGATATTCTTGTTTCAGGTAAATAAATAATTACTGCAGTAGCTACCGTGTTTGATTTAGATATGGGTTGGCTGGTTCTTTTTAATCAAATTATTTTATGTTTGGGTGCGCCGTCTGCATGTATGCTTTTATGCCAGAAGAGAGCACCAGATCTTCTTATAGATGATTGTGAGCCACCATGTGATTGCTGAGAATTGAACTCAGGACCTGTGAAAGAGCAGCCAGTGTTCTTAACCAGTGAGCCATCTCTCCAGCCCCCAGATTGACTGTTTTTAAAAAATAATAATACCTTTTTGAGTGTGAAATGGATGTTTCAGGCAAATTAGTTTATACAAAACTGAAAAGACCTTTTGTAAAACCAGAAAATGCTTTTGGTCATGATATTTTAATGCTTTTACATATGCTTAGAGTATATGTGTTTTAACTGTGTGTGTGTACATAAGTGAATTTGTGTGCACGTGCATGTGTGTGGGAGAGCATAGAAGTGCCTGCAGAGGCCAAAAGAGGTCATCGGGTCTGGAGCTGAAGTTACAGGCAGTTGTAAGCTCCATGGGGTGCTGGAAACAGGTCCTCTGGAAGAATGGCAGCTGCTCTGACCATGGAGCCACCTCTCCAGCCTTGTTATGGTTCAACTTTACCTCTTTGTGTTTTTTTGTTTAAAAAAAATCATTATAAACTATAAAGTCAAAAGTATTTATACAATTAAGCATGTTTAATTTGCCTATTTTCTGAAATTCTTCCCCTAAGTTTTATTAATTGGAATTTTTCTGTAAAATTCTTAAGTTGAACATATTTACTATACATGATGTAGTCCTAAAAGTCAGACAAAATGATAGATTTTCAAAAGTATATCTAGTATCTATCTATTCTTTGAAGTCTGTTGATTGACAAATAACTTAATTAGCCTTGCAGATTATTTTACTACCTAATGTATGACACTCCAGCATTCACCTGATTATTTTTGTATAGTTTTTGAAAAGTCTTTAGAATAATCCTGCTATTTGTAATTATCCGACCTCTGATTTGTAAAACTCACCATCTGTATTTTATTCTTGTGGAGCTTATGCTTCTTGTTTCTCATGAAAACAGCTGGCGGAGTTTAAACTCTTTCCATTAAGCTATAGAAGGTTCCTTCTTTATTTGTTGAGCTAGTTCTGAACTTCTCAGATTGAATGAGGAAGTTCTGCTTTGTTTACCTACGTGCTAGTGACATAGATCTCTTCCATATTGAGTGATGTTGCCGAATGTGCATTGTTTTATATTTGAAGGTGGAAGAATCAACAGCCGTGATGTCTGGATTTATAACTCACAGCTAAATATCTGGATCAGAGTTGCTTCTCTAAATAAAGGCAGATGGCGCCACAAAATGGCTGTCCTTCTTGGTAAAGTAAGAGAAACGGCTTTTTAATACTACTGTTGGTGTATGTCCAAAAAAATGCCACAGCTGCATCTTGCATTTCCCTCTGGGTATTTTGGCTTCAAATGGTATTTCCTTCCATTCCTAACCAAGATAAACTAAAGACATAAACAATATGACACTGTGCTTTTTGAATAGATATTTTGTTCCTCCAATTTGAAATTTGTGGCAGTACAGCTCATTTCTCACACATTGGATTCAAGTGCTTAAGAAGAACTAGAAAGGCATTATATCAGACACAAAACCAGGCAGTGTCTAGTCCACACAGCTTTTCCCCTTTTACTGACTTTAGCAATCAAGCAGAAAAATGTTTATCTTAAGTGGTATTATTTAGCCTTCTTTGTTTGTGCAAGAGGGGATAAAACTAAGATAAACTCTCCAACGTGTGTGTGTGTGTGTGTGTGTTATACATGCTTTAATTTTTCAGTTGGACACATGTGACACATGAAGGCCAGGGGAGGATGTCAGATGTCTTGTTCTATAACTTTACCTTATTCCTTTGAGGCAGGGTACTAGCCAGCAAGCCCTATCCCCACAGCACTGCAGTTATAGGACATTGCTTTGTTTTTTATGTGGGTACTGGGGATTTGAACTCAGATCCTTATATTTCACAGCAAGCCCTCTGACTTGCTAAGCCATTTCCTCAGTCCCCTCACCAACATGTTCTATAGGAAATCTTTTATAGACTACAGCTAACAAATGTATTAAAATAGATACAACTGAATGACAAGCAAGATGCTCCACCTGTGGTCCTGGCTTTGGGGGCCAAGGCAGGAATGTCACAAGTGCAAGGCCACCCTGGGCTACACAGTAACACTGTGTCAAAAGAAATTGCAATTTGGGTTCTGAAAGTCAACTACCATTATTTAATCTGATCTGTGAAGTAGTGGTTTGGGACTTTTTTGTTTGTTTGTTTTTTTCAAGACAGAGTCTCATTGTGTAGCCCTGGCAGGCCTGGAACTCACAGAAATTCACCTGCCTCTGCCCACTGAGTGCTAGGATTAAAGGAAGAGCAGTCATGAGACATTCTATGGAAGACTCAGTTGAACTTCACAGTTAATTAGAAGTGGCCTAAAGAGTTGATAATTATCTATTAAAAGAAATACGGGTATGAAACTGGAATGCATGATTAAAAGTTTCTAATGTACCCATGATGCACAAGGGATTCTCTGCTGGTAAGCTGTTCACTAGACGTCTTGTTTATGGTTTCAGCTGTCATGGAAACGTATTGACCCACCACTGTTCATGAAAAATGTTGAGAGCTTTGAGCTCACTGTGTCTTGGGTGTTTTTCTAGCTGCTATAGCTGCTAAAAGATAGGCCTTGCCTTCAGAGAGCTCACAATAATGACTCTTAACTGGTGTTAGAGTTGCATAGCTTTATTACTTTATAATCAAATATCTCATTGTTGAGTGAAGAGAACTTGAAAAGCCTTATTCCCTTTGGCATGGTAACGATTTGTTCTTCAAAGGGGATAAAACAAAACAAACATGAACATTTATAGGCAAAGCACAGGTATACAGTAAGGTAAACAAATACTCAGTATGCCTGTATGATTAAAATGTCGCCAAAGGGAACGTGCCAGAAAAGGCTCTGTAATGGTGGGGGAGTCACTCGGGATTGCTAAGAAATGACAAAGTCTCAGAAAACTGAGCTAATACACTGTAGTTCCAGCTGTCAATGCCTTGAGAGAGGGATCCTCCAATTTTAACTGAGCAAATAAACAGTTTAGACTTGCTAATAAGATTGTTTTTCCTGCATTTTACATACAGGTGTATGTTGTCGGAGGCTATGATGGGCAAAACAGACTTAGCAGTGTAGAGTGTTATGATTCCTTTTCAAATCGTTGGACAGAAGTTGCACCACTTAAAGAAGCAGTGAGCTCTCCAGCAGTGACCAGCTGTATAGGAAAATTGTTTGTGATTGGTGGAGGACCTGATGATAATACTTGTTCTGATAAGGTAAGCTGTGTGCTTAGAAAACTCCCCATACTGTATATAAAAGGAGACAGATGGCCTGTTGAGGAGACAGAGGCTAGGTAGCAAAGTGTAAGGGGTCTTTGAAAAAGAGGGAAAAGCCCTGGATTTCAAGTTGCCTCAGTGACACCATCATATAGCCAGTAATTTGTTATGTGTAACAAATGTGATTAAACCTTTGTGAAATGAGGCCCATCTCAGAGTGAAAAACTTTTCTATCATCTACAGGATTTAAAACTTAACATGCAACACAGAAAATGAAGAGCAAAGGTCAAGGCACTAATGGTGCTGCTTCCCAGCTAGGTCGTGTCATTAGACCTTTGGAGGGTATATTTGGTTTGGTTTTGGTTTGGTTTGGTTTAGTTTGGTTTTTAGAATAAAGGAAGAGGAAAGATTGCCTCTATAGTGTAAGTAGGGGATGGTCCAAAGTAGCTGCAGTTTATCTGACTCGGACAGAAGAACATGTGCCATCCTGGCGTTTCAGGAAATGCCGTGTTTATTCTGAGGAAGGATACCCAATGGCTAGTTGGTTTAGTGGTGATAATGAAATTTTATCAATTAATTCATTTATTTTCTTCAGTGTTAATATATCATCAGGTGGTAAAGATGTTAACCACCAAACCTGCTGATCTGATTTCGATCCCCAGATCCTACAGCTGAACGAGAGCACCTGCTCTGCGGGTTGTCCTCTGACCTCCACCTGGGTACTGTGGCAATAATAGATAAAGTTACCTATTTAAAGTTTATTGAGAGTTTATGCTAACTAAAAATACAATAAACTGGTTGGGCAGTCGTGCGCATGCCTTTAATCCCAGCACTTAGGAGGCAGAGGCAGGTGGATTTTTGTGAGTTTGAGGTCCGCCTGGTCTACACAGTGAGTTCAAGGACAGCCAGGATTGTTTCACAGGGAAACCTTGTCTCAAAAAACCAAACCAAACAAAACAAAAATAAAAACAATTAAATTGATGTTCTTTTGAAGTAAGGATTCCCTAAAAGCATAACGAAATTCTATTCAGATTGAAACATGATGCATAAAGCAATTTCAGAAAAACTTAAGACTTACTTTTAGTATACATTAGTAAACCTGGAGGCCATTCTTCTTGGAAATAATCTGTGTGTATTTTGTTACTATCTTTTTCTTGATAGTAATAACTTAGGCGTTTTTGGTCATTTGTTTGTTTTTGTTTTTAAACAAAGGAGTTTTATCTTTCACCAATAAGCAAGAATTTCCCTAATTTAATTTTTTTTTATTTTTTATTTTCAAGACAGGGTTTACTAATAGCTATGGGTCCAGTTCTGAAACTCACTCTGTAGACCAGGCTGGCCTCGAACTCACAGAGATCTGCCTGTGTCTGCCTCCCGAGTGCTGGGATTAAAGGCATGTGCCACCACTGCATGGTAATTCATAAATTTTATAAATAAGACTAACTTCATTTAATTCTTTGAATTAATGGCATTTGATTTTTAACCATGTTGATATATATTAACATTTTTAAAGCAAATTTACATATTTGTTTAGATATCTTACTTTATATTTTTCTGTATTATTAGGTTCAGTCTTATGACCCAGAAACCAATTCTTGGCTACTTCGTGCAGCTATCCCAATTGCTAAGAGGTGCATAACAGCTGTCTCTCTGAACAACCTGATCTATGTTGCTGGTGGACTGACCAAGGCGGTATATTGTTACGACCCAGTTGAAGACTACTGGATGCATGTACAAAACACATTCAGTCGACAGGTAATAGCACAAAGTCCAAACAGAAATGAAGAGGAAATAAGTGACATGATTATTTACTTGAATGTCACTTTTCAAATATTTCATAATTTTTTAAACTCTCTCCTAAGGAATTGTTTTTTTAATTTTTTAAATGTTTTGTTTGTTTGTTTTTTGTGGTGCTGGGGATTTGGGTCCAGGGCCTCATGAGCCCTAGGTAAACACTACACTGAACTGCATGTTCTGCCCCAAGGGTTAACTTCAGCAGGTTAACTTCTTTTTATCAACCCAACATGAAGTACCATTTTTTTTTTTTTGACAGAAAAAACCCTCAGCCTTCATTTTTCATAATCTTGTCCCATTCTTCTGCCATTTCTCTTCCATGTTTCAGAAGAGGAGAGAGAAGACTCAGGGCCCTTTGTTTAGAGGCTTATAGTTTTGTTGTACAGGAAATAAATGATAGTGCTCAGGCCCTGTTCATCCGCACGTTCATTCCACCTGACGCTGCAGCTCCCTTGATCTCCGTGTTCCCAGAAAGGCCCCCAGCTTCCGGGCTCTTGGTTCTGCTCACTTTCCTTTTATTACCAAAATGCTGCTTCTGATACTGGAAATCTGTCTCTCCTCACATGTTAGTGTGTGCATAGGGATGTGGGTGCCCAGAGAGACCAGAGGGGGGAGCACTTCTGCAGTTTCAACTACAGGTGGTAGTGAGCCCCGTGATGTGTGGGTGCTGGGAACCAAACTCCAGCCCTCTGCAAATGACGCAAGTGCTCTTAACCCCTGAACCAGTCTGCTCTCCCAAAGTGTATTGTTTCTTTCCATCTATCTTTCTTTCTTCTTCCTTTCTTTCTTTGATTAGTTGGCAGGATTTTGTCTTTCTATTTTTCTTTCTTCCTTTTTGTGAGAAAGGATCTCACTATGTAGTCCTTGCTGGCTTGAAACTCACAGATCTGCTTTCTTTTCCCTCCTGAATGCTGAGATTAAAGGTGCGCCCCATACACTTTTTTTTTTTTTTTGGTTTTTGAAGACAGGATTTCCTCTTTGTAGCTTTGGAGCCTATCCTGTGATTTGCTCTATAGGCCAGGCTGGCCTTGAACTCAGAGGGATCCACCTGCCTCTGTCTCCAGAGTGCAGGTGCCACCACCACCCAGCCAAAGACACATTTCTTTTTTTTTTTTTTTTAAGATTTATTTATTTATTTTTATTATGTATACAACCTTCTGACTCCATGTATGCCTCTGTTCCAAAAGAGGGCGCCAGATCTCGTTACAGATGGTTGTGAGCCACCATGTGGTTGCTGGGATTGAATTTAGGACCTCTGGAAGAGCAGCCTGTGCTCTTAACCACTGAGCCATCTCCAGCCCCACATTTCTTAAAGTCACCAACCAGTCACATCTCCTGTTTTCAGTCTCTCTTCTTTTTCCACTCCATCTTTAAGTATTAATGTTGCTTAGCCTCTTTCCCCTGACTTTAACTCTAGTTTACTCCTGAATTACTTCATTTGCTGCTCAGGACTTACCTTGTCCCAGCTCCTGTTCCCAACAGCTGTGTGGCATTGTCCATGTTGCAGATGTACAAGAGAGTCTGCTATTCTGCTGCTGTCTGTGTCCAGACATTTCAGATACCGCCCTAGGTTTTTTCCGTCTCTAAAAGTGAAGCTCACACACTGGAGCTGTCCTCAGAGGCCTGTCCTGTCTAGTAGCTTCTCTAAACGTGTTTTTTATTTTAATTTAATTTTTCTGTAACTTTATTCCAATTGCATTGTTATTTTTATTTTCAGTACAAATCACATTATTTTATTGGCTTGTGTTGATCCCTCAGCCTATGATGCTTTGTTTACCTTCTATACTTGTAATTCCACTCATCTTTCAACAACAAACGCAGGTTACCTTGGTCAGAACTGACCTTTTCCCCGCTCCTTTTGTAGTATTCACACTGAGTATAGCAGTTGCATATGCCTAAAGTCTTTGCTTTATTTTATTTTGTTGCTTGGTCAGTTTTGGTTTTTTTGACTGGTTCTCAGGCAGTTGGAACTAGCCTTGAACTTCGCTTGTTCTGCCTTCCCCTCCAAAAAGCTGGGATTCCAGATGTGTACTACAGTGCCAGAATCCCTTGTCAATTTAGGTTTTGAGGGGTTTTTTAAACATTTATTTATTTGTTTGGGTGTTTGTATGTGTGTCACAGCACATGTAAAGGTCGGAAGGCAACATGTAGCATCCCACTATGTGTATACTGGAATAGAACACAAGTTGCTGGGATTGGCAGGAAACACCTTTAACTAGCGAGCCATCTACCAAATCCTTGTTATAATTTGGTATGAGAGTGTGCGAGCATGCGTGCTTGTGTGTGTGTATATTGTGTGTGTATATTGTCTGTGCATGCCACGTGTATGAGTGTTCCCAGATAAGAGAAAAGAATGTTGTGTCCCCTGGAATGACCATTGGGAAATGAACTTGGTCCTCTAGAACAGCAGCAAGTATTCTTAACCACTAAGCCATCTCTTTATACTTCCCTGGATTAGTTTTTATATGTTTCTTTTTAGATTTTTTTTTATTTATGGGTCTGTGTGAATGTATGCTATATGAATGCAGGTGCCCTTGGCAACCAGAGAAGGTTATCAGATCTCCTGGAACCAGACTTAGGAACAGGCAGTTGACCTGCCCAGTGTGAGTGCTGAGACCTGAATGTGGGTCCTAGAAGAACAGCAAGTACCCCTTTAAGCCCTGAGCCATCTCTAGCCCGTGCCCTGGTTTTTTAAATGTTTATTTCTCTTTTGGTTTTTTGAGACGGTTTCTCTGTGTAACAGCCCTGGCTGTTCTGAAACTCCTTTCATAGACCAGACTAACCTCAGACTCACAGAGATCCTCCTGCCTCTGCCCCTTGGAATTCAGCCTTCTTTAGGATACTGTTGAATTAGAAGTTCATTTCCTATATATCTTGCATATGTTCATGTTGATAGTATATTTTACTGAATTAGTGAACAGATGAAGTAAATGGCCTGACCAATAGACCCCCGCATGATAGGAGATAAGAGCACCCTTGGGTCTCCTCCAACATCTCACATTTGCTCATACACTGCTGCACACAAAATGTAATTTTTTTTAAGTAAGGGAGGAACATTTTAAGTCAGTGATGAATATTTCTTTTCCTTCAGTATATCAAATATTTAAAATGTTAGTAACGTTTAGAATTGTTATATAAGGGAAAATCTGAAAGCAGGTTTGTAATCTCAGAACTCCTTTCGGGTACTGAGACAGGAGAATTGTTATCAATTCAAGGTCAGCCTGGGCTACAGACTAGTAAGATTCTTTATTTTTGTTTTTTTTAAGACTCACCTTTGTAAGAATAGCTCTTTTTGCCTAGTATTTATTTACACACAAATACAGTTTGGCCAAGGATCTCTTTATGTAGAATAAACTAAAGAATAAACTATTGGTGGCATTTGTGTCCCCACGAAGACCTCTGATAACAGGATTTTTTTGTTGTTGTTGTTTTGTTTTACTTTGATTAAAACCTTTTTTTCTCTTGGTGGTGGTGGTGCATGCCTTTAGTCCCAGCACTTAGGAGGCAGAGACAGGTGGATTTCTAAGAGCTTGAGGACATCCTGGTCTGCAGAATAAGTTCCAGGACAGCCAGGACTACACAGAGAAACCCTGTCTCAAAAAAACAACCAAAGAAACACACAAACTAGTTTTCATTTTTTTCAACTTAAGGCCCTCTCACGGGACTTAGTGTCCCTGTTCATTGATCATGTGATAATTACAATAGCTGCCCTTCACTGCAGTGAGCTAGTCAAAGCCTTTTTAGTCTACCATGCTCTTTTTGTCTTGGCCTTTGTTACTCACTTCATGCAAATACTCATGAATAACAGGCGTTGGGCCAAAGGTAGATGAGATGATATTATATCTTCTTTTTTTGTACTGTGTTAAAACGTATTGTTTTTCTGTTTATTGTCAAATCCATTATCTCCAGTAGTTAATTGGTTTTTTGTTTTGTTTTGTGTATTTGGTTAAACAGGAAAACTGTGGTATGTCTGTATGCAATGGAAAGATCTATATCCTGGGTGGAAGACGGGAAAACGGAGAAGCCACAGACACTATTCTCTGTTACGATCCTGCAACAAGTATCATCACAGGGGTCGCTGCAATGCCCAGACCAGTGTCCTACCATGGCTGTGTGACTATTCATAGATACAATGAGAAATGCTTTAAGCTCTAGACCTGGGGTACCTCACACAAGAAGCCACGCAGTCCAAGAGGGAACTATTAAAGTAAGAACACATCTCCTTTGTGCTGTATGGAAAAAGAAGTAAAGAAATAGCCCTGATGCCGTTTTCCAAAAATAACAATATTTCAAGCTGTAATAAGTTCTTTCCTGTAACTGGGGGAGAGGGCTGTTAAGATGATGGCAGTTAAAGCCAGGCATAGTAGTGCACACCTTTAATTCCAGCACCCAGAAGACAAAGGCAGGTGGATTTCTTCGAGTTTGAGCCCAGCCTGATCTACATAACAAGTTCTAGGTCACCAAGGGCTACACAATAAGGCCTGTCTTCAAAAAAAAAAAAGTCATAATGATAATTTGGCCTATGAATATATTTTTGCATCTGTGAGAAACTTGTGTGGGGTAGGGAATGACATCCAGCTGTAAACTTCTTAGGGATTTGTGAACCATCTTTTAGAAATGTTTATTTCTTTTTTTGTCTGTTATGTAGAGAAAAATTGTATGACTGAAGCTTCATTGGGTTGAATTGCCTGATGTTCAGAATGTTTAGCATTCATTGTGAGGGGAGAAGTGAGTTTTAAATACATCTGTCACTGACTTATCCATACTGGTTAATTTCATTGAAGGTGGGTTTTTTTTAAGCTGTAAAAATGTAGTGACAATTCAGCTACCATAAAACATCAAATTTAATGACTTTATAGACTAGTCTCTCTTACTAAATACTTTTTTGAGCTTATGTAGGAGACATAAAAGGAGATTTAAACTATACCTTAGTCCCTAAGGAAAAAATTAAAATAGCTATCAGAGGAAAAAAAAAATGTGATCCAGTTTGGTTCTCAGGGTATTTAATGAATCATCTGTGAGTTCTTCACTGAAGTCCTCCCTTAAAGCTAGCAGAGGAGTTGAATTCCTTTTCCAGAGCCAGGATGTGGGCACACCTGTCTCCAGGATCTGGACAGTGCATCAAACCAAATTGGGACTGAAGAGATGGCTCAGTGTTTAAGAACATTTACTGCTCTTGCAGAGAACCCTGGTTTGGTTCCTAGTATCCATATCAGATGGTTCACAAAGACCTGTAATTCTAGTTCCAGGGAACCCAGCACCCTCTGGCCTCCCTGGGCACCTACAGGCATATGGTGCACATAAATTCACACAGACACGCGTATGTACATTAAAGAAATGAATCTTTAAAAAAGATAGGTTTGCTCCCTACGAGCCCAGCAGAGTTGACCTTCCTAGTTTGATGCTTTGTCGAGTATCTCTTCCTTGACTTCTGAGCATCTACCAGTCCTAGGAATCTCTACACCAATTCCTTAATAGCCTAGAGCAGAGGCCACTCTTCAGTGGGGCCACTTGTTTGTAAGTTAGCGCCCAGCCACACTGGCCAACAGCAGTTCCGGTCTTCTGAGCGAGAGCTCTTATTTGAGAGCCATTGTATAAAATATTGATCAACGTTTTCAAATTTCTATTAAAAAGTTTTTCCTCTAGGTTTTTTTACCTCCATTTTATAAAGGTTACCTGTTTTCAAAGGGAGATACAAAAGTTTTTTTTCTTAAAAATGTGAGTGAGTACAACAGGAGCTATCATAACTAATTACTGTAACTTCTGTGTGGACAGATAACTACTTACAATGTTGTGGCTCTCCCAGGTGGCTTGCTGTGTTGAATGTCCCAGTCACTATTGTCTCTCCCACCACAATATACTCCCTGTCAGTGACTATAATAGTGTCATTAGAGTTCTGTTAAAATTAAGGTAATCATCAAGCGCCTACCATTGACAAACTTTATTCCTCATCTTAGCATAATACAAACATTTCTTAGGAGTCAGTGCTTAATTGGAATCTAAATTCTGAGAAAAATGCTAGAAAGTACACTTATACTTTTCCAAGTCATAAATTTTAAATGATTTAACTGATAACTATACAAGCAGTTCTGAAAACAATTATCTGTCAGTTGAGAGACTGTTGACGTACAATTGAGATATTTGTACTGTTTATAGTAAATACCTGCATTATACTTTTGTGAGATAATAGAAACTGTTTAATTCAGAAATTCTTAACAGTAAAGTGTGTGAACAAAAGTGTTTTGTAAATGCTTAAGATTCTACAAATGATAATTGTTATCCTCATGTATATTTGTAAGATTGTGTCCATTCATAAATACACCATATAAAAAACTTTCTCAAAGTAAATTTGTATTTTAGTATTTTTGTCTATTGTAAAAGTATTATCTACTTGTAATTTGTAATGTTTATCTTTCATAGTCCTTGTGTTTGTTGTAGTGAATTGGAAAAAATCCTGAGAAATCAGAATTTGTTTAAACAAATGAATTTTTCTTTATGTAATTTAAAAACCATGTTAAATTGAGTAGTTGCAAGTTATGTTAAAAGTCACCCAAAAGTACCTCGAATCCTAGAAAATTAAATTTTTAAAGCTGCTCAACTGATATTTTAACTTTTTTAAATTACTTTTCTTATATTTTAATTTCCTTTAATTATCTTTCTTTACTAATTCTTGATAAAAAGCAGTAGTGGTAAATCCTGGTTTAAGAAACATAATTTTAGGGTATAATTAGTATATTAAAAGGGACATGTCAACCAACTTGGTGACAGACTCATATTCTTTCTGTCCTCCCATAACTGGCAGTTTTTCTTTTGGTAGGTGATGGTTATGTGCACCTCTAGGTTACATGTATGTGTTTATATGTAGACAGAATGGATGTGTGCATACATCACAAACACCCAATGATTTCTGAAATTTCATTATCAGAAATCGATAATAAGATTAAAAAATTAGTTGATCATATTTTATTCAGTGCAGAAGACTAAATTTGAACGCTTCTGGAGGACTCTGTTTTTGAGAGAGGATCTCTGTTGCCTGTGCTGGCCTCAAGCTTTTGGCAGCGATTCTTTGTTTTTTGGGTGCTATAGGCACAAATGGAAGCCAGCACCTGTTATCTAGAATAATCCTTTCATCTGAAAGTCCAGATCTGGCCATGGGGATCTGTATACCTGTGTAACAGCAGGGTTACAGTCAGAAAGCAGACTTCTCAGGTCACAAGAGCCCATTGTGATCATCTCAGCTGGAGAGAACTTGAAGGTATGTTTTGTGAATCAACAGAAAATTACAGTTACTTGTTGCTTCTTTAAGACAAGGTTTCTCTGTCTAACAGTCCTGACTATCCTGGAACTCCTCTGTAAACCAGGCTGGCCTCGAACCTCTCTCTCCCACATGCTGGGATTAAAGGCATGTACCACCACCACCACTGAGCTACACTTGGTTTTTGTATACATTTTTTCATGAACTTGAATCCTTTTCTAACTCTAACCATGTGTGTGACAAGGTGGTCTGAGTTCCGCCTCTTCCACTATGCTGTCCCCACTGACTTGACTAACCGAGGAACTGGGTTCCATAGCTGTTGTCATGGATGATTGGGACCCAGGCGTTTACTTCATTTGAATCAGGTTTAAAAATACGTAAATGCTCAGGGAGGATGTGAGCTGTCACTGCTGCCTGTTTGAGGTGCTGTCTCTTAAATAGAGTTGCTGACTCTAGACTGAAGTTCTTCGAGAAGCTTCACACATGACCATGGTTGAACATACATTCTACTTAGGATGACAATGCTTCGTGAATTGATAGATTCTCCTGGTTAGTATGAATTGTTTATGTATCTACTGTCAGACTCCCATCCAGAAACTCAGGAAAGACAAAGGTTGTTTTCTGCTTTTGTCCATGTCCAAACCAGGTGTGTGCTGCTTTTTCCTGACCTGACAGTAGATTTTAACAACCACTTTTGAGAGCCCATCTATGAAGAGAGGGAGTTGTCTTCTGTGTTCCTTTAACATCTTGGGATAAATATGTGAAAAGGCTACGTTCTCCAGACTTTATGTGGTACCAAGTGATAGGATGATGTCTAGAGGTTTCCTGTGGACTGCCTTGTTTCACAGTCAGTCCAAGACACTACTAGTTAACAGGACTTGGCCTTGCTAGACTTAGTTTTGCACAGCTGAGTACAGTGTCAGTGCCTATAATTCCAGCCCTAAGGAGGTGGGGCTCGAGGATCAGGAGAGTTCAAGGACAGCCATGGCCAGATTTAGCCACGTAAAATCTCACGTCAAAGTAATAATGGAATTGTTTAACATTCTGTAGAAAGCATTAGAATTATATCACTTCACCCATTTATTGTGTTGGGTAAGCAAGCAACTCACAATACTACATAACCGAATGAAGCTGTCTGGCTGACGTGTGAGGCAGTAGATTTGAGTCACTAAATATACTTATAGCCACACTTAATGCCAGGTATCAGACACCACTCCCAAGAGTGTAAACTAAGGATACCAGAGTTGTTTTCAAAACATTGTAAATGTTTTAAAGTGTTTATTTGTGAGCAGGTTGGAGAGATGGTTCAGCAGTTAGGAGCACTGGTACTTCTCCTCTTGGAAACAATCTGGGGTAGGGGTCCAAGTACTTTACATGGTGGCTCACGTGCCTGTAACTCAGTTCCTGGCATTGCAATACCTACGCAGGCACCAGGCACACATACGATGCACATACATGTGCAAACACTCATAGTACAGGCAAAACATACACATCAAAATAAATGAAAATATCATTAAGATGTTGTATATGAAACTTTTTACATGTGTATAATTAATAATATTAATAAGATATTAAACTTACATAGGGCTAAAGGTGATCCTAAGTTTTTGAATAGTGAAGTCATAACTTTATATATGGTTCCAAAGAGGTTTTGTTTTCATTTTTGTGCCTTAAGCCTCCCCAGTGCCATTTCAGTCAGATAAAACTCAGCATGCAAAAACTGCAGATTTGCCTCCTGTGTGGTTTATACACTTTTTTTTCTGGCCCGGCTTTTATTTTTTATTTTTGTTTTGGAAACTGGGTTGGTTTTATCTTTTGAGTCAGGGTCATCTATAGCTCAGACTGGCCTAGAACTCTTGCTGTAGATGATCTTGAACTCCAGTTGTTCTTTCTGTATCTCCCAAATGCTTGGATGATAGCGTGCACCACCATACCTGGCTGTTCTTGTTTGTGGGTTGGTTGATTTAATGTCACCCTGGCTAACCTGGAACTCAGGATGTGGCCAGGCTGGCCTTGAGCAGTGGCAGTCCTGCCTCTGTCCATGTGTGCTAGGATTATAGGCTTGGGCCATCATACCCAGCTGACCGGAAATTCTTTGTGAATTTCAACTCTATAGTTGCTTGGCAGAAAGAGAACGTTAACTGAGGTTGTTGCTTGGTTTACATTAACTCTTGGTACCTAGGTGCTTTTAAAATTCTCGGATAAACCCTCATTAGGCTCTCGTAAAGGTCAGTTGAAATATCTAATAGTGAAAAAGCTGGGTAGTTATATCTGTTATATCCTTACATTAGTAATTAGTTCTGCTCTAGGCTTTTTCTTTTGACTTTCTTGAGGAAGCACTTCCTCTTCCTTATCACCCTCCTGAAGTGTGTAAGTTTCTAGAGCTAGCTGAGGTAAGGCTCAGAACTGAACAACTGTAATGTGCCTTACTGTAACTGCTACACACCCATTGCTCTCACTTTGAATCTTCACAATGAAAAAAGAATGTTTTCTTTGTCCTTGTTCTCAGTTCAGTCGTAGTACAGTAATGCTTATGTGTTTGTTTAATGGCACTTCTTCCATAGTTGAAAGTTTTAAAAAGTTGTATCTAATGTCTTTTAAATATTACTTGACTATATGGTTGCATTAAATTTTGTTTTACCAAAAATCTGATGAGTTTTAGTTTTGTTTTAATACACCCAAGTGATTGTGTAAAAAGGGACAAGGGTAAAATCAGATTTTTATATTTACCAGAATCGCCATAAAATAAGTCATGATATAAACAAGAAACTGAAATGGTGATTTGAAGAAGGGAAATGGTGGCCAGCAATACTAAAGTTGATGTGTGTTGAGCATGGTGTCCAGTGTAGCGGTATTGAGGAGGAACTGTTCAGATGAAACAGAGCTCGGGTTTAATAAAGATGTTAATACAGCTTACCTATGAATATGTGTGTAATATACAGGTTAGTGAGTTTTGAATATCAGCGGTTGTCCCCAAATCATGTTCTGTTTGAAAGCTTAGATTCACCTTTTATAGGGGAAGAAAGGAGAAAATGGTAGTTCGTGTGGGGAAACCAAGGGCCACTGACAAAAACATCTCGTGCAGAACTGGGAATCCAGCCAGGGAGTGAGTCGAGAACACTTGCTCCTCCTAAGTGGAGGACAGCTTCAGAAATTTGGGTTAAAGCAGCCTTAATAACTTGATACCAAGTGTCTCAGGACAACACTGTCTCTTAGAAGTTGGATAAATGGGAAAGATAGCTTCTGCTTTTTAATGTTGCTAAGTTAGTTTGCTCTTCTGTACATGTTTGTTAACTGTTCGGATGTGGTAAAAGAAGCTTTCCCAGATTCTTTAAGTTGTAACAAAGGCAGTTGTTAAAATTAAAGTTTTGAATCTTTTTTTAATGAAGCCAGATAATTATGTATTCCTGCCTTGTAAGGGATTGAATAGGTCAGTTCTCACAAGAAAAAATGATGTTTAACCCTCTCAGCTCCATCTCTGACTTTCTGTGACCCTCAGCCCTCATGCAGTCCCCATCATGATGCTGTCTGAGCTGAAATCAAGACAGAGACACACACACAAGGACTAATTGGTTGTCTTCAACCTTTATTAAAGCTGTGAGCAGAATCAGACTGACTCTGTATAAGCTACCCAGCTAATTAATAAATTACCTATCCAGTATCCAACAAGAGCTGAGTGTGGAGGTGCAGCTTTAATCCCAACACCCAGAGGCAGAGGCAGGCAGATTTCTATGTGTTCCGGGCAGAAAAATAAATAAAACTAGACCTATGGCATGACCCAGCTATACCACTCCTAAACATATACCCAAAGGACTCTACCCTGCCACAAATACTCGCACATCCATGTTCATTGCAGCTCTTTACAAAAATTAGAGTTGGAAGGAGACATCAAAAATCGAACACATGGGGCTGGAGAGATGGCTCAGAAGTTAAGAGCATTGCCTGCTCTTCCAAAGGTCCTGAGTTCAATTCCCAGCAACCACGTGATGGTTCACAAACATCTGTAATGGAGGCTGGGTGCCCTCTTCTGGCCTGCAGGCATACACACAAACAGAATACTATATACATAATAAATATTTTTTTAAAAAATCGAACACAGCATTGGACCCCAGATACTGTGATACTGACCTGCCGAGCAAGATGCGCCTGATGTAATAGTAGCATGACTATTCAGGAGTAATGGCTGCTACCTGGTTGGGTCTGAGGAACGCCTTGATGGAGGGAATACACGTGTGGTGCTTTAATTCTGGTCAAAAGCTGGTGGTGCCAGGCATGGTAGTCCCAGCACTTGGGAGGCAGAGCCAGGCAGATCTCTGTGACTTCAAGGCCAGGCTGGTCTACATAGCTATTTCCAAACCATAAATAAAGGTCTGCAGTGTTTGGGTGGAATGTTGTCTAGTCAAGCCTGTTAGATATGTGCTTTCAATTAGTTTATTTCTGGATTTTGTTGGGAAGGCATATTAATTGGTGAGAGTATAGTATTGAAGTCACCCCCTGCTGTTGTGCTGGGGTTATTGTGTGACTTTACATTAAAAACACTTGGCTGAACACCATGGCACATACCTTTCATCGCAGCACTTGGTAGGCATGGAGACCTCTGAGTTTCAGGCCAGCCTTATTTACATAGTGAGTTCCAGGTCAGGGCTACTTACTGAGGCTCTTTCTCAAAAAAAACGGGTTGTGGTGGGAAGGAGATAAGGATGAGAAGAGAAAAGTAGGAAGAAGTAAATGAGATCCAGGTTAGCAGCATAATAAAGAATGATTTTAGACTAGATCAAAAGACACATAACAGCAGTGATGAAAAGCAAACTCTCATGAGATAATGGGCACAGGGTGGAGATTAACTAGTGGAGAATAAATGAACAGTGTTGTATGGAGTGGATTGCCAGCACAGTGGCTCAGAGTCAAAAGGTAAAGTTCTCAGATCCTTCTGCTTTTAGCAGGCTCCATTTGGTGCTGTGTAGGGAAGAGGTGTGTGGGAGCGATGGTCTGCAGCTCCAGTGTCGGGTGGGGTTCTGGCTTGTGAGGACAGAAGTGTGGTGAGAATTCCCTCAGACTCTTGAACTCCACTGTGGCCTGTTCTGGTTCTGAAGGTTCAGGGAATGTGAGAAATATTTGCTTTTTCTACTTCTCTTCCAGGGAATCTTGATTAGGACATCTAGTGTGATTTTTGTATTTTAGTTTTTAAAGAAAATTCCACATTCATTCCCTTACTGTCTGTACCAATTTCCATTCCCATCAGTGAGGAGTGAAAGTTCCCTTCCTCCATCCTCACCTGCATTTGTCATCTGATCCTTCTAATATTCATTCTCATGGGAATTACATGGGACGGCGAAGGAGTCTGAGTGTGCGCTTTCTGGTGAGTAAGCAGGCGGAAGGGTGTTTTCAGTATTTATTCTCATTTGTATGTCTTGTTTTGGTCACTGCTGAATTCCTTAGCCCATTTTTGAACCAGATTCTATTATTTAGGGTTTTTTGTCTTTGTGTATTATTGGCATAGATGTAATCTGGCAAATATTTTGTCCCATCTTGTCAGCGGTCTCATCAGACACAGTACTGAAGCTCAGTCATTTCATTGGGTTCCATTTGTTGATTTGGGTTTTATTTTCTGCATGACTGGGGTCCTATCTGGAAAGTTCCCTTCTGTGCCTTTGTCTTGAAGCTCATTTCCTATTTTTTTTTTTCTTTAATGGTTTCAAAGTTTCAGGTTTTATGTTCAGGTCCTGAATCCATTTGGAGTTGGTTTTTGTGCAGTGTGTGAGAGAAGAGTCTCACACGCTGGGGTTGGGGGAGCATGCACGCCAGTTTGGCCCTGAAGAGGCTGTCTTTTTGGCCCTGGGCATTTTTGCCTCTTTCTGTTTCTCCCCAATTCGAGGAGGCCTTCTCACAAAATTTTTAATTGAGCTTAGAGAGATGGCTCAAAGGTTAAGAGCACTGACTACTCTTGCAGAAGACCCAAATTAGATTCTCAGCACCCACGTGGCAGTTCACAACTACCAGTAACTACAATGCAGTGGGATACAGTGCCCTCTTCTGGTCTCCAGGGCCACCAGGAATGTGTTGGTAGAGGTGTGCAAGGCAAAACATCCATACACGTAAAAATGAAATCTTTTTTTTTTTTTGAATCACCTATTTTCTCAGTGAAATGAAGAGGAAATGGAATATACCCTCTTCTGCTTCTCTGCTGTTAACTGGTACAAGGCAGTTTGCTTCTGTCTAAGTCGAAGTCTTTTGGGAGATTAGAAGAGAGATCTTAAGATCATCTTTTGAGATGATGACATCTGTAGTTTTATAAAGGATTTATATGTCCGTGTAGGGTAAGAAGCCCCGTCTCTGCCCTTTGCTTGTTCCTTCTCCCTGTTCAGCTTTTTTTTTTCTTTTAGATAGGCAAGGTTAACACCCATTCCCAACTGTCTTGCTTCCCTATTACTGTGATAAAACACTAACCAGAAGCAACTTGGGGAGAAAAGGGTTTATTTCAGCTTATAGGCTATAGTCAGTCATTGAGCAAAGTCAGGGCAGGAACCAGAAGGCAGTAACTGAAGCGGATCCACAAAGGAATGCTGTTTACCGGCTTGCTCAGCTCGATACCCTTCTAGAAGCCCCTACCCAAGGATGGCACTTCCCACAGTGTACTGATCCCCCCGCATCTATCTGCAGTCCAGATCATGCCCCACAGACATGCCCACAGGCCAGTTCCTCAGTTGACTCTAGTTCGTGCACGGTAATAAGAACTGACCAGCTCCCCAACTCTTTCTCTTTGCCTATAAAGTTCACTGAATTTCCTGTCTTCCCCTCAGCCAGGGGTGACCGTCTTAACTGTGTAACTGATATTTGGCTCTTTCATCAAGTCCAGAGACCTGTTATCTTTTGATAAGTTCCTTTTATGAGAGTTGTTTTCAATTGCATTTCAATAAGGAACTTTGCCCTTAGGCCCCCACTTAGAAACTCTCCCACATTGGAGATGATAAAGACCTGGACTGGTAAGGATGATGGAAAGAGAGTAAGGAGGTAGACAGACAAAATGAGACTGGGGCTAGAGATGGCTCAGCTCGTAAGCACACTGGCAGCTTTTCCAGAGGACCTGGGTTCAATTCCCAGCACTTACATGGCAGCTTAAGCCATCTGTAACTCCAGTTCCAGGCGACCCAGTGCCCTCTTTTGGCCTCCAGGCACACCAGTAGTGTACAGACATTCAGGCAAAAAAACTCCCATGCCTATAAAATATAAAATAAAATAGTTTTAAAAGGGAAAAGATGAGGCTGATTAGACAGTACAGTGAGTAAAACTACCAAGATTTACAATATGAATTAAATCCCTAGGCCCTGCATGGTAGAAGGAAAGAACAGATTCCTACAGTTGTACACACACATGCACATGCGTGTGCACACGCACACACACACATCTGTTAAAATAACCAAACAACAGAAATTTATAGAAGAAGGCATTTGATCTTTATCTTTTTTGAGACAGGGTTTTATGTAACCAAAGATGACTTTGAATGCTTTCTGCCCCCAACTCCCATGTGCTGTGATTCTAGCATCAGCTACCATACTCAGTTCTCTGCAGTGTGCTAGGCATTGAACCCTGGATCTTGTGCCTGTTAGGAAAGCAATCTATTAATTGAGATATGCCCCCAGTCTGGTATATATGGATCTAGAACACTTCGTTTTTTAGAGGTGTCTAACACCTATAAACAGTGCTATAAAAGCAGGTTAGAGGCTGGAGAGATGGCTCAGTAGTTACGAGCACTGGCTGCTTTTGCAGGGTGCCCAGATTCAATTCTCAACACCCTCCTGGTAGCGAACAACTGCTTTTAACTCCAGTTTCAAGGGATCTGATGCCCTCTTCAGACTTCTGAAGGCAGCAGGTATACAGGTATTGTGCAGACATACGTGTAGGCAAAATATATCTAAGGAGCTACTGAGAGTCTAAGTCCCCAAAGAGGGTGGTGGTGGCAGTCATCAGCACAGGGGTCATTGTCTCTGGGAAGGGACAGCCCTGGCCCAAGTGATGGTGGTGAGCAAGAAGAATGAAGATGTGCCCATGAAAGCAGTGATGGACCAGATGTTCATAGAAACTGGAGAAAACACCAAACAGTCGCTGAGAACTAAGCAAACTGAGTACGGTGGGATCAGTTGACGGCATAGTATAAAGGCAATGAAAGAAAAAGGACTAGAACACGTTCCTCTTGACTTGGTGGCTTAAATCATCTCAAAAGGCAGAGTCCTGATACCTGACAGTGTGAGAAGGAACTCCTCCTGCAAAGAATAAGAATGTTCCTGCTCTGCACACCAATCATTAAGAGTGAAATAGAACGTATTGTTCTATGGATTTAGCCCTGAAAGTAAAGCTTGCCATAAATTAGATTTTTCCAAAAGAAAGTCATTTTTGTATGATGGTAAAAAAAAATTAAAAACCATTTGTGCCATGTGTGTATTACAGAGAGAGAGGGAGGAAGGGAGGGAGAGAAAATATTTCCTGTGGTAATTATCTCCATGGCAATAAGAGAGCCCAGTGATTGAGAATTTAGGGTTGCAATGGAGGGTGAGCTCTTAATGGAAAACAAAAGGAAAAGTATGTGAGCTTGTTGGGTTTTGGTCAACTTGACATAATCCAGGGTCATCTGGGAAGAGGGACCCTCAATTGAGAAAATGCTTCCATCAAACTGGCCTTCGGGCAAGTATGAGACATTTTCTTGATTCATGATTGATGTGGGAGGGAGCCCTGGGCAGGTGTCCTGGAATGTAAAAGAAAGCAAGCCGTGCAAGCCACAAGGAGCCAGCAAGTAAGCAGCATTCTTCCCTGGTTTCCGCTTCAGTTCCTGCCTCCAGGTTAAGTTCCTTCCTGCCTTGGCTTCCATGATGATGGACTGGAACCTGTAGGACAAACTCTTCCCTCTCCAAGTTGGTTTGAACATGGTATGGTGTTTTTCATAGCAATAAAAAGGTATACTGGTTGGCTTTTGTCAACTTGGAGACATATGTGGGAAGAGAGAATCCCAACTGAGAACATGCTTCTATCAGATTGCTTGTAGGTAAGTCTATAGGGCATTTTCTTGATTGGTGCGGATGGGCCTGTCCCACAAATGTTGGTGTGACTCCTGGGCTGGTGGTCCTGGGTTGTATAGGAAAGCAGACCATGCAAGCCATGGAGGAGGAAGCCAAGTAATCAGTTTTCCTCCATGACTTCTGCTTCTGTTCCTGGCTCCAGGTTCTTTTTCGTCCCCAGTTTCACCCTAGTTTGTCACTGCCTTTAGATAGGTTTTATTTATTTATGTATTTATGTATGTATATATACACGAGCCTTTTGACCTGCAAGTATGTCTCTATGCCACATGTGTGCCTGTGCTCATAGACACTAGGTGAGTATGTTAAATCCTCTGAAACTGGGATTGTGGATGGTTATGGGCAACTCTGTGGTGCTGTAAGTGAACTAAGATCCTCTGCAAGAGCAGCAAGTGCTCTTCACCCCTGAGCCAGCTCTCTGGCATCTCTTAAGATGCTGTATGTGTAAGGAGTGCCTTTTTAAAGTCAACAAATTCTCTCCTTTCACACACACACACACACACACACACACACACACACACACACACACATTTTCCTGCTTCACAAATACCCAGCCTGGATATGTAGGAGGTTTCCAAACCCTCCAGCTTTCTTTTCCTGCCAACAAGGTCCTGACCCAGCCAGGTTAGAGGTCTGAGCATTCCACCTTGCTGTGTGCCTTTTTCACCCTCATACAAACCTGCCCAGGCAAAGTGGAGCGAGGTCTCTGGACTTTCCACCTAGGGCAGAACTTCTGCCCCTGAGTTCACCTCATTGATGAAGCCAGAGGAGCTCAGCACCACCGTTCTCTGTTGCCACCAATACTCCTCAATCCTGCATCTGCAATGCTGCCTGACTAGGTCTATTATCTGGAAATGTGCACCTGGCTCTGAACTCCTCTAGCTCCTTAAATGATAGCTCATGGAATTCCCCAGTATGCTCACACCTGAAATCAAAGGATACATGGAACTGTTGTTCCTAACACCACTCCTCCACTCCAAACCACCAGCACTCCTGACCACCCGCACCTCCATACCCCTGTATTCCAGACCCCCAGCACTACTGAATACCTACACCTCTGTGGCCCTAAACTCTCACACCCACACAGACTCCACTACTATAAAGTAAGAGGACTGGGACACACACAGTGGAGGAAAGACCATGACAGCAGAAACAAGATCCATGAAAAACAAGAAATACCAAAATTTGAAATAAATATTCAACTCAGGTGTTGTCTTAACCAGCAGACAGTTGGGCAAATTCCAATGTAAAAACAAACAAAAAAAATAGTAACACGAAAAGCTAAGACAGACTATCTCCTCCAAAATTACCTATCCCTTACTAACAGGCACCAGTGAGATTGAATTAGATGAAATTTCAGACAAAGAATTAAAAAAAAAAACAATTTTAAGTATGTTTAGAGATCTCAAAGGAATACTGGGCAAAATGAAGGCATCATCATAGCTGATTTAAAATAATATGGTAGAGCTATAGTAATAAAAATAGTATGGTACTGGTATAAAAATACTTAGGTTAATGAAATAGCCTAGAAGATCCATATAAATGGCTATGCAACTACAGCTACCTGGTTCTTTACCAAAAGGCAAAAACACATACTGGAGAAAACAGCATCTTCAATGAATGGGTATCCACATGTACAAAATGAAACTAGATCTTGTTTTTCAGTCTGCAAAAAATCAACTCCAAATGGATTAAGGACCTCAACACATAACCTGCTTCTGCCTCCTGAGTGCTGAGATTAAAGCTGTGAGCCACCGTTCATCGGCTGGGAGTGGAGGGGATTAAGTAGGGATTGGGGTGGAGGGACTGGGGAGCTGAGGGGGCAGACATAGGGACTAACCAACATATATGAAGAGATTACTACTTTCTAAGTCAATTTAAAAAGAGAAGAAGTGTGCATGTGCAAGTGTGCGTGTTTACAAAAGCAGCTAGAAGGGAGATGTGGCTGGATGCTGCTGCTTCTAGAAGCAAATTCAAGAAATGAGCTATCTCCCTATATGTTGTTAGGGACATACAGAAACACCCAAAATAATACAGTCTCTTGCATTCTTTTTGGTTTCCCACTAGACAGAACCAGGTGACCAGACACTATTGCTGAATACACTGTACACTGTGGATGCTAGAGACAGAGAAATCAAGGTTTAACTGAGTTGAATGTCTCCTCCCAGCTGACAGGTTTCCATAGTGTGCTCTTCTGCAAACCTTGAGAATCACAGTACAGACTGTGCCAGGAAAGATGTTCCTGCTGGTGCAATAGAGCCACAACTGTTACGGAATGTGTTAGTAAGGGTTCCTTGTCCCCCGACTGCCAGAACACTTCTCCACCTGAGCTGTAACACTCCTTGGCTCTCGAGTGCCAGGATCCCTTTCCAACAGAGTCACGGGCTTACACTTCAGTAGAGCAGGCTGGCCTTGAACTCAAGAGATCTACCTGCCTCTGTCTCCAAGTGGTGACCACTCCCACAGGCTATTTAGGCTGCTGCCCAGAAAGGGACCATGCAGTCTCTCGATTTCACGTGGTCTCCCCTCTCTCTTTTCCTCGCCATGCTCACGGTGGTGGCGCGGCATTTATTAAACATGGGCATTTTTAATTCGGTCTAATTTGGTCTGATTGGAATTATTTGTGTCGGCAGGAGAGGCTTGTCTTAAGAAATACACCTAACACTGAGACAGCCTGGAGGCTACAGTCAAAGACTTGGGTGGGTGGTATAGAAGATGGCTGGTCTCAAGTGATTTTAAAAGGAAAGCCCAGGCTTGATGGATTGTCACTGTTTTTAACATTTCCAAACTTCCTTCCTCATTGGTTTTCTTTCCTTGTAGATTTCAGCCTACCCAACATCTGGGGCCAGGGGAAGGGAAATCACTGCATCCCAGTCAGTTTTTGCATCTAGTAAAATGGATTTGTGATGATTAATTCCTTCCTCCTGTCTTTCCTTCCTTCCTTTTTGGTTTTGTTTTGTTGTTTGTTTTTTTAAAATGTTTTCTGCTGCTGGAGGTTAGACCCGCAGCATTGCTCTAAGCAGTTTTTACTTTGAATTCACGATGTTGCTTGTGATGCTCCTGCCTCAGCCCCCAGACTCCTAGTATTACTGCACCATGCCAGGTTACTGCTGCTATGTACACCCCTATCATTTAGCAGAGTTGACGCAAGATGGCACGCTCAGCAGTAGTCACCATAGTTACTATTGCCATGACTACGAGTGAACCAGTATTCTCTCTAACGTTTCGTGTAAAGACAGAGGACGACGGACGACGAGCTTACGAGGGGTCGAACCTTCTCACGGAGCGACGTAGCCCGAAGCCCGGGGTCAGAGTTCAGGGGCTGCTCCCGCTACCCGGGCCGCACCGGTCCCGGCCCCGCCCCCGCCGCGCGCGCCCGCGCCGCACCGCCCCCGAGCTGACGTGCGGGGGCGGAGCTGCACGGCGGGCGGGCTTGTGTGTCGTGAGCTTCCGCGCGGGCGGGTCCCGGGCCTCGCGCGGCGGTTCCACGAGCTCGGCCCCCTCGCTCCTTCCCTCCGCGTGTGGGTTCCGGGTCCCGGCGGGGTCGCGCTGCAGCCGGACGCACAGGAAGGGTGAGTGTCCGCGCGTTGCGTGCGGGGCATTGTCTGGCGCGGGCACGTGCACCCCTCCCCCACCGCGGTCGCGCGGACAACTCAGCGGCGCGGACCGGTGGGCGCCCTGGTCCGCGGGGTGCGAGGTCCGGCGTGGGGAGGGTCCTTCCCGCCGCGCAGCCTCAGACGGGGCTCCTTGCAGGCGCGGCAGCTGAGCCTGCGCGGTGACCTGCGGGTGGTCCTGAGACGAGGTGGCCTCGGCAAGTTTGGATTTGCCCAAAGAAATCTGCCGGGGCTGGGGAAGGTTGCAAGGAGTCTGCCCGAGGGCTTGCGACAGTGCTGGGTCCCGGAGGAAGCTAGGAAAGTGAGGACTTGACCAGAAAGACGGCTCGGTGGGCTGTAGCCAGATTGCAGAGGACAATAAGGCTTAGAGCTCGTCTCCTTTATGAGTGTATTTATGTTAAACAGAAAATACTATGTCCTGCCTGCAGCTCACTCACATCTTACTCGTTTTGATATTGTTAGTGTTGTCATTTAGGCGCACTTGTTAATTACTGAAACAACCCACTTTTAAAATGCCATTTTCTCATTCATGTAAACTATAACATAAAATTACATACATCCAGCAGTATCGTTGCTCTTAAAAAGTAGCAAGTATTAATCTCTATTAAAAATGAAGACAGGGAAAAAAGTTTTAATGTTCACAAATAATTACTGTGGGGGTATATATTTGTTTGTGTAGACTTTTGCAAAAGACCGAAACAGAACACGTGAGGGGGTGGATGTCTTAAATGTTAGACTTTTTCTTTGAGACAAGGTTTCACTGTGTAGCCCTGGTTTTCTCGGAAACTCTGTGTCAACCAGGCTGGCCTTGAGCTCAGAGATTCTCTTGCCTCTGCCTCCCAAGTGGTGGGATTAAAGGCATGCACTTTTACTTTTTGTGCGTCGCTTGTGTAAAGGTTTTGGAAGGTTGTAGTGTAATCCAGCCACTACATTGAAGAAGTCAACAGTGCTAACTGGGGAGTGAAGGATGCAGCCGCCCACGGGAGCCTGGTCTAAGTCCATGGAAATGGACAGTAAAAACACAAGAAGATATTTTGGAGATTGAATTAACAAGACTTGGAAATGGATTGGTAAAGCGGGGTGGTGTTCGTGTAGCCCATGTTGGCTTTGAACTTTGTCTTTTCAGCTGCTGAGAGCCTGGACTTGGAGGCACCACACGTTGAGGGATGCTTTTTGATTTGTTTCTTTTTAGAGTGGATGTGTTTGTTTTGGGTATTTTGGTTTTGTTTTGAAATGGGATCTCATTTAGCTTAGGCAGGCTTCAAACTCAATATGTAGCCAAGGTTGGCTTTGAACTCCGAATCCTTCTGTCCCCACCTCCTGAGAGTTGAGATTATAGGCTTTTCCCAACATACCTTGCATTGCTTCTTTAATTCCTGTTTTGAGCGACTTAATAGGTACGAGCAACTTAATAGGTAGATAACTGTGTTGTACATTGAGATGGGGAATCTTGAGCTCTATTTTGAATGAAATAAATGCTAAGTACTTATTTGTTACAAGGTCAAGATGTTGAGAAAACAGTTACATGCGACAACATAAAACTCAGAATTAAAAGTTTAATCAAAGGATAGAGAAGAAACAAAATTGAATTTCCTCTCTGGAAACCAAGAGGACTTTTTAAGTACCAAGAGTAGGAATTGATTCTTTTGGACTGGCAAGGTGGTCTTAGTTCCATCCGCATGACCCACATGCTAGAAAGAAATAAATAGCCCACTCGCTTAAGTTGTTCTCTGACCTCCCTGTGTGTGCCACTTACCCACATGTGTCTGTACACACACTTCCTCTGAGGCTTATCCCTAGCCCTTTTTGGCTACTGGCATATTTTAACATTTTTTCAAGAGTTTAAGAATTTTAATTTTAAGTGTATGAGTGTTTTGCCTGCATGTATCGTACACCACAATCATGAGGCATCTACAGAGGCCCAAAGAGGGTGTCAGAGCCTCTGGAACTGGAGTTACAGACTGTTGTGAGCCATCGTGGGTCCTGGGATTCAGACGTGGATGAGTTCTGTGAAAGAGCAATCAATAATGCCCTAAACCACTGAGCCATCTCTTCAACATTCCTGTTCTGTCGTGAAGACCTTGTTTTGAGTGCTTGGAAATGAAACCCAGGGCCTTTTGTGTGCTAGGCAGTCACAATGCTGAAGTATGACTCCAGCCTTTTTTAATCCACTCCTCTTGTCAGTCTGTATGCTACTGCCTGTTGGAGGATCAGGCCAGTTGAACTTTTCCCTTGCAGAAAAACAAGAATGTGTTTTCATATCCTTTGGTCTGTGTGGCGAGGGAAAAACTGGAGGTGGAGCTCAGTGAAGCTGAAGCGCTGTCAAGGGCCTGGGTTTCCTTTGCAGCAGTACAAGAGACAAAAGTTGCTATTTGTTGTTGGTGGTGAGTTTGTGTAGGCTTATAAATTCGTAGTCATGAATTTTGAGGGAGGGGTTTGAGGTGGGGCAGGCCGATACTCTGTAGCCCTGGCTGGCCTAGAGTTCCCTGAGTATGACAAACAGGCCACAAACTCTTGGCAATTCTCCTTTTTCTCTCAGCCTCCCTAGTGCCGAGGTTACCGTTGTGAGTCACCATGCCTGGCTCTAGGGAAGAGAGAGGGGTCTGGATATGCAGCTCAGCCTGGCTTTGAACTCAGGATCCTCACAGTCAGCCTGCCCTATTCCTCCCAGTGCTAGGCTTAGAGTCATATGCCACTAGTCAGCATATAACCTTAAACACTTGATTGGCTTGTCTTGGGATTGCGGAAGCATTCACCCAGGTTCTGGCTGGGCATTACAGACTTGTAACTTAAGCTGTTTAAGTTAAAACAAGAGGATTGTGTAAGTTCATGGTCTGCCTGAGCTACAGAGGAGTTTCTAAGGTTGGGGTTTACAACATGGGTGAGTTGGATTTTCCTTTGATTCTTGAAGGATGAAGAGTGTTGTATTATGGAAAGGTCAAAGTAAAATCTGAGTCCATTGGAAGGTGGATTGTGTGTTTAGGCATGGGAACTTTAATTCTGCAGAGGTAGAATTCGCTTTCAGTAGGCAAGGGCTGTGCAATTCTTCTGGTCAGAGGAGTGAAGAGAGAGAACTATTAGTTACATGGTGGTAAAAAAAAAAATGCCAACACCAAGGGTAGTTGGTGTGGTCAGTCATGTCTGTACTCTCAGCACTTAGAAAGGCTAGGACGGGGACTTCTCATGGGGGCGGGAGCATACCTCTCAATTTTGCTGGTATTTTGATTTTTTTTCTTCTTTTAAAGACGCGGCCACACTGTCAGGCCTTGCTATCCTGACTTACTGCTTAGACCAGGTTAACCTTGAACTCATAGAGCTCTGGTCTGTCTCTTCCTTTGAAGTACTGGGATTAAAGACTTGTGTCTCCAGGCTCTCCTGTAGTAGTTGTGTGTTTAAGATGGAACATAATAGAGATTTGCAAATGTGACAAAGGGAACTGTGAATGCTAGTAGTTATGCTTGCTGTGGGAATTTCTACCTTGGCTGGTCTTTTAGCTACTTTTGAACAGTTTAGTGAATATGTTCAGACACTTTGGAGGAAGGGTGTGGAGAAGAAATGTTGGGTGAGGTGCTCAAGGAAGACCTTTTCAGATGAAGTGGGTGTTTGAGCTTGGATCTGATGAATGCTAACCCAGAGGATGAACTTCTAAGGCAGAAGGAACCAGAAACACAGAAGTGCAGAACATTCGAGAATATTTGAGGGACAGAGAAGGACAATGTACCTGGATCTGAGATCAAGACTAGAAAGGGGGGGGGGGGCTGGAGAGATGGCTCAGTGGTTAAGAGCATTGCCTGCTCTTCCAAAGGTCATGAGTTCAATTCCCGGCAACCACATGGTGGCTCACAACCNTTAAACTTACCTCTTTTGAAACAACTTGTCCTGAACCCTTAGCTTATTTTAGCATCTACATCCTCTGTATCTAACATGTTTCCATAGTGAACATGGCCTAAATTCATGATACCCCACCAGTGGTAAGAAAAGAGCAAGGATGGACACCATGGTGTTTTCTAAATTCCCTAATCTTCATCTCAAAGAAAACTCAAGATAGAATGATCCTTACACTTACAATGTAGAGGACTGAGTGGATTTAATTTTTCTGGGAAGATTAAGAACTATTCTCGGGGGCTGGAGAGATGGCTCAGTGGTTAAGAGCATTGCCTGCTCTTCCAAAGGTCATGAGTTCAATTCCCGGCAACCACATGGTGGCTCACAACCATCTGTAACCAGAGCTGCTGCCCTCTTCTGGTATGCAGAAGAATATTGTATACACACAGACAGAATATTGTATACATAATAAATATTAAAAAAAAAAAAGACTAGAAAGGGGCCAGGGCATGGAAGTTAGCAGATCATGTCACAGCAAAGAGGTAGTGACATGATAAGAAAATCTTTTATTATGCTTAACAGGTATAGTTTGCATACAGTGAGACAGATTCTTAAATGTACTATTGGCTGACTTGTCTTTTAATTTACACTCTAACTAATATATAAGACATGGTCACCTGAAAGAGCCTTTATTCTCTCCCAAGTTAGTCATCACCAGCTACTTTCAAGTTTCTCTGATCAACCTAGTCACAGAGTGAGTTTCAGGACAGCCAGGGCAACACAGAGAAACTCTATCTTGAAAAACAAAACAAAAAAGAAGTTGTTCCTCTGACCAAGAGTTTATTTGTCTGTTGAGGGATTTAAGAAATAGAATCCTAGCCGGGTGGTGGTGGCTCACGCCTTTAATCCCAGCACTCAGGAGGCAGAGGCAGGCGGATCTCTGTGAGTTCGAGACCAGCCTGGTCTACAGGAGCTAGTTCCAGGACAGGCTCCAAAGCCACAGAGAAACCCTGTCTCGAAAAACAAAAAAAAAAACAAAACAAACAAACAAACAAAAGGAAATAGAATCCTTCAGGATATACCCTTGTTTGGTTCCTTTCTCTGGCTTCAAAGACCGAGATTCATCTTCGTTGCTTGAGTCACTATTGAGTAAGTGTACCAGTTTTGCATTCTGTGCGGAGTTCTGGAGTGGGTTATAGATTTCTTGTTCTGATAGTTACTGCGGGAATGCTGGTTGTCTTGTTCACACGGCAGAAAGTTTTGTCTGACCTGAAGAATTTGGAAGGGAGGACGAAGGAGCATTGAATCACTGCCTGGATCTTTAGGAATGTCCTGCCTGCAAGGGGTGCAGTTTGTGCTGTGTCCCGCCACATCCCCACTGCCAAACAGAGAGTGCGCAGATCTCATTAGTTCCAAAATTCACATACCCTAACGAATATAAAATTATTGACAAGATACTTGGTGTAGTCTATGGCAGATCTCCCCAAGAGCCTTAATGTGTCAGCTTTTACTTCTTGCCTTCAAAATTGGCTGCATTTCATGTGAGATGGCCGGATTCTGTACGGGTTCTAGGGTTCTAGGTCTTCCCTGAAATGAGAGCTGAGACTTTTTTTTAATGGTCTGTTTATTTAGATCATATTGCACAAAATGAGAAAATTTAAAACTATGTGCCTTTCCGTTTTCTTTTTTGCTAAAATTCAAGAATCCGAGAACTGAGACCTTTTAGTCAACGTTTCCAAGTCTAGCAGTGGTGACTTTAATTCCAGTGCTCTGAAGGCAGAGGCAGGTAGATCTCTGTGAGTCTGAGGCCAGCCTGGTCTACAAAGTGAGTTCCAGGACAGGCAGGGATGTTACACAGAGAGAGCCTGTCTCAAAAGACAAAAACAAAACAAGACTAACAAACAAAGTTTCCAGTGTTGTGGGATTTTTTACCCTTTTGACTTTTAGGAGTGCATACCACCCAGCTTCCAAAAAAACAAAATCACACAAAGGCTTATTCTTAGCTTTTTTTTTTTTTTTTGCCAGCTTTTCTTAGAATTACCTTGACTATCTTTTGCTTCTAGACTTTTACTTTCTTTACTTTCTTTCTCTGTAACTTGCTGTGTAGCTGGGTGGCTGGCCCCTGATGTCCTTTGTTTCTTCTGTTGCTCCTTTTCCTTGGTTCTCCTTTGTTTATACTCTGCCTGCCAGCCCCACCTATCCTTGCTCTGCCTTGCTGTTGGCCATTCATCTCTTTATTAGGACCATCAAGTGTTTTAGACAGGCACAGTAACACAGCTTCACAGAGTTAATAAAATGCAGCTTAAACAAACACATCTTAAAATAATATTCCCCAACATTCCAGTAATGGGCTTGGTGTGGTGGCACATGCTTTAATCCCAGCACTTGGGAGGCAGGCAGCTCTCTAAGAATTCAAGACCAGTCTGGTCTACATAGAGAGTTCCTATTTCGACAAATAAATAAGCAAACCTCTGTGGCAGTATTATGTAATTAATACATTTTTATTTTAGTTTGTTTAGCTTTGGGTTTTGACACAGGTTTTGCTGTGTGTCTCCTCATGGCCTAGAGCTCACACTACAGATGGAACTGTCCACCAACTTGCAGCTGTCGTCCTGTCCTGCCTTCTACGTGTAGGACTGCAGGCATGCTCAGATACCTGGCACTTTTTATGTTTCCAAAGTATAGACCCCTAAATAAATGTTACCATTGTCAAAACTCACTTGTTTTTCTGCTGTTTGAATGAACAGGATAGGTTTAAGTAGTAACATTTGTTTATATTGTTTATGAAAAGTTATTTTTATATTTATTTTTAAAGTTTAAATTGGGAACATTTGTTTTCTATGATGATGTTGTTTTAGTGAGATAAAAACTAAGTTGGAGGTCAGAGATGTGTGGTAACACGCTTAGCCTGCCAAGGGAGGCACTGGGGTTGACTCTCCAGAGGTATTGTGGGAGAAGTTAAGTTGGAGGCATAGATGAGAGAAATGGTTTATTTTAGTCTCAGCATTTCATTTCTCTGTATTTGATTTGGGTTTAGTAAATTCACAGACAAACTGAGGATAAAAGATTTACATCTCCATCTCAGTGCTTGTTCCAGTTTCCGCTGATTGAAAGTTTGGGATTAGTAAACACTTTGTTTCCAAGTGGAATTGGCTCATCTAAGAACTGTGAGTTTTGTGCCTTTAATCCCAGTACCCAGGTGGCTAAGGCAGGCAAATTTCAGAGTCCCAGGCCAGCTAGGGCTACATACTGAAATCTTGTTCCCAAACAAAACAAAGAAAAACCTACTTGGATATCCTTTCCATAAATTCAAAATGTAATATAATAACTATGCTTAATTACACAGTTATACTCCCATGTAAGGGAATATGCCTCTGCAGATGTGCCTAGCCTTAGCTGTAATTTACTATACAGTATCTATTGTTTTTGAACCTGAATTATTCCAAAAATTGCAGGATAATTGCTAACTCTTTAATATGTTTTTTAAAAACTTATTTATTTATTTATTATGAATACAATACTCTGCCTGCACGTGTACCTGCACCCCTGAAGAGGGCACCAGATCTCATTATAGATGGTTGTGAGCCACCATGTGGTTGCTGGGAATTGAACTTAGAACCTTGAAGAAGAGTTAGTGCTCTTAACCACTGAGCCATCTCTCCAGCCCCACTCCTTAATATGTTTAGCTGAAACTTAAATATACTTTAAGATGACAGTGGGAAGCTTCATTCCAACGTTTTGGGGATTTTGTTGTTGTTTTCTGAGACAGGGTTTCTCTGTGTAGCCCTGACTGTCCTAGAACTTGCTTTGTAGACCAGGCTGGCCTCAAAACGCAGAGAGACCTGCCTGCATCTATCTCCTGAGTTTTGGAATTAAAGGTGTGGCTACAATCATCCAGCTTTTTCCAAGGTCTTAATGTAACAAATTACCTCTGTTTAAATTAACCCAGCAGTGGGTTTCTTCCTTACCACTCCCCTCTTTGATGGTTCACTTCTCCCTTCTCACCCTCAGTTTTGTGCAGCAAGGGCATAGTTTGTTTTATCCTTGGAGTGAGAATACAACAGCCGGACTTTGTTTTCAGTGAACTTGCCTGTCCTCCTCATCCATCTTTCTTATTTTTGTGATTGTTTGGGAAGTAGGAGGAGGACACTACCCATTATGAATTCCATAGATAGGTGAAAGTGATCTTCTGTCTGGACTTGTCTTTACAAGAATGCCATATGCTTTATGACACACTTTCCAAAAGTTAGGTGACCATTGAGGAAATGATGGTTCAGGAATGGATTTAAAGAGCTGCTGGGATTTGATTCCTGTGAGTAGATTTTTGTGTCTTGTTGTTTGGTGTTATTTGTAAAAAATTAGGGACTGGAGAGATTGTTCAACAGTTAAAGAGTATTGGCTCATTGTCTAGGGGCCCTGGGTTCAGTTTCCAGCATCCGCATAGTAGCCTGTTAACTCCAACTCCAGAGGATCCAAAGCCTCTGTAGGCACCTGCACTCATGTGGATATACACCCCCTCCCAAACACACATTTATATGTAATAAAAATAAATTAGGCATCTTGTTTTTAAAAAATCTGTATTATTTCTTTTTCTTTTACTTTTTTTTAGGTTTGTTGATTTTTTTTTCTCTGTATATCACCAAGATACTCCCAGATTGACAAAAAATTAATTACAAAACCAAAGACAAAACAATCTTTCTGACTGCATATCTGTCTTTTGAGGCAGGTTCTCTGAGGGTCCAGGCTGGCTTTGAACTCACTGTGTAACCCAGGATGGCCCCTCCTTCACCTGAGTGTTGTGATTGCAAGTATCTGCCGTCAGCTGGTTTGTTTGAATGTAATGCTAGGGATTGAACCCAGAACTTCATGCCCGCTGAGCCAGCATCCTACCAGCTGAGCTACATCCCTACTTAGCCCCTCTTTTTACTAACTTTAAAAAAAAAAAAGATCCCAGACTTCCAAAAGTACTCATGTTCTAAATTACAGCAGATAATTCATAGTTATGAACAAACTTTGCATGATAGGACACTCATAAATGCTGCTTGCTTTTTGGAGTATTTCAAAATTTAGTGTTATTACCGAAAACAGCAACTTTATAAAAAAAAATTGTTATCCAGGATTTATGTATCTATCATATAATGATTCACTCTTGCCTGAATCAGGTGACTGTCTCTGGCATAAGCTAATTCAGTGCTCTTGAGTGCCCTCTTTGTTTTCTGTTTTTATTTTTACTGTTGTGTGTGTGTGTGTGTGTGTGTGTGTGTGTGTGTGTGTGTGTGTGTGGTCTGCATGGCTCTGTAATATTTGGGTGCCTGGTGACAGCAGGGGTCAGAAGGGGCCCTCATATCCTCTGGAGCTGGAGCTACAGTCAGCTGCAGGCCACCACGTGGGCACTGGGATTTAGACTGAAGTCCTCCAGAAGAGCAAGCCGTGCTCTTGTGTGCAGAGCCAGCTGTCTCGCATAGTGTTTGAGACAAGATCTGCTACATCTTAGTCAGCCTCCATTCTGATCTGTAGCCGAGGCTGGCTGCATTCCTGGACCCCCAAGTGCTGTGATTAGTGGCCCCACAGCAGGCTTTCTGTGTTTGTTTTCTTTTTCTTAGTGGAAGGACTAAATTAAGAGCTGAAGTGCTTTTAAATTGATGTTTTTGTCTTACGTTTCAATGAACACAACATTTAAAAAATATTTTTCGAGTGAAAAAATGAATTTTACTATCTTGTGTTTTAAGGCATTTCCATATAAAATAAGTAGCTAGGTCTTAGATTGGGGTGGACAGTTTAAGAGGACACTGAGAGGGATTTTTGGGGAATGATGAGTTTATTTGAAAGGTTTTTAGCATCATGGACAGACAGACAGGGTGGGGGGCTTCCAAGAGAGGAGTTCAGGCCCCAGCACCCGAGAGTCTCCCACATGGTAAAGGAAGGAGACACTAGGACCAATTTTTTTTTTTTTAGATTTCTTTTTGTTTTGTATGTGTGGGTGTTTTCCCTGCATGTATGTATGTTTGTGCGGTGTCTGTGGAGGCCAGAAGAGGATGACTCCTCTAGAACAGGAGTTATGGACTGGCTGGCCACCATGTGGGTGCAAGTGCTGGGAATTAAACCCTGGTCTTTTGGAAGAAGAGCTAACACTTTTGGTCACTGGGCTTGTCCCCTGCTCCATCTTACACTTGTGAGCATACATATCAGTTCATGGCAGGCTCTCTGATTCTCAGGCAGGAAGCAAAGGACAGGGTGGAGAACAGAGGCGGGGACCTGATGTAAACTCACTTCCCAGGTGAGTCTGCCAGCTGGGATGAAACAGTGTCTCCAGTTGGGTGCCAGTCAGTATCTGTGAGACCTGAGCAAGGCTGGATTCTGATGTTACATTCTTAAGATCATTGATGCTTTTACAGGACCGCACCCTTTTTTTCATTTTCAATTCAGGATCTTACTGTGTTGGCTGTCCTTAATCTGATGATCCACTTCCTTAGTGTTAGGTATATGGATATATGCCACCGCACCTACCTTCCTTTAAAATAAGCACCCCAAGAAATAGCTAATGTGTATTTGGGTTAGTTTATTTTATTTTTTTGTTTTGTTTTGTTTTTGTTTTTTTGAGACAGGGTTTCTCTGTGGCTTTGGAGCCTGTCCTGGAACTAGCTAGGTAGACCAGGCTGGTCTCGAACTCACAGAGATCCGCCTGGCTCTGCCTCCCGAGTGCTGGGATTAAAGGCGTGTGCCACTGTCGCCTGACTGGGTTAGTTTATCTTAGCGGTAGAGCACAGGTTTGGGACTCATGAAGCAGTCTTCGGTGTTAAGTCATCAGTGTAGGGACTTGCTTGTTCTGCACCCCTTGTCTCCCTTTGCCTTGCTGTGCCACTGAGCTCCTTCTCCACTCCCCCACCTGTTTTCTTTATCTGCTCATTAGTGATTCAGACTGCCCACTAAGGGGGCCCACTAGCCTCAGGCCATTAATCAAGTCTTTGAAACATCTAGTGCAAATTAAGATGTGCTGTGCATGAACAAAACCTAAAGACCTGGTAAAAGTGCAGTAATGTAAAATCTCAATACTGACCTGCTCATATTGGTTAGATTAGTGAGATGGCAGTATTTTGGATATGCTAGGTAAATAAGATCAACTACTTTTACCTATTTCTCTTCATATGTTGCTGCTAACTAAAAATCTTTATGTGGCTACTGTTACATTTCTACTGCTGTTATTGATTTTATTCTTTTTTTCTTTTTTTAAAAATTTATTTATTTATTAAAGATTTCTGCCTCCTCCCCGACACCGCCTCCCAGTTCCCTCCCTCTCCCCC
>NW_026068270.1:151850-156026 GCF_014885135.2 Alexandromys fortis | reverse complement strand
CCTCAGACGGGTCTTCAGGAAAAGAACCAGGTTCCCTGTTTGCCAGGGACCTCGCCAACCAAAAGCCTACCTCTTTGATTTAATTGTCCTGGGGCGATCTGCTCTTGGTGTTGCACTGGTCCCTGTCGCCTGCGTTGTCTGCCACTGTGTCAGTACCCGCCGGTCCCGGCCGCTGTGCCAGCTACGTCGCCTGCCGTGCGCGTCCGGTTCCGGCCGCCGCTGCCGTCCCTTTTTTTTATTCTTAAGCTGGCTCATGTTATGAAACAGTTTAGAAGAGGAACAGTGTTCAGCAGGTGTTATACAATGATAGAAACATCCCTGTCTGTGCTGCCCAGTGCAGCAGTGTCTGACTTCTAATGGCTATTGAGCACAGGCAATGTCAAAATTGCACTGTGACCCAAAGAAAAGGAATTAAATTTTTTAATTTTATTTAATTTTATTTATTCTTGATTGTATTGAATTTTGTTGTGTATGGGTGGGTGTTTTGCCTGCATGTATGTCTGTGAGCCACATGCACGCCTGGTTCTGTGAAAATTAGAAGGGGGAGTCAGATCCTTTGAAACTGTAGTTACTGGTTGTTAGCTGCCCTGTGAGTGCTCGGAATCCAACCTAGGTTTCCCGGAAGAGCAGCCAGTTCTCTTAACTGCTGAGCCATCTCCAGTCCCACTTTATTTAATTTTAATCAATTTAGTTTTAAGTAGCCTCGTATAGTTAATAGCTAATATATGAAAGATTGTGAAATTAGAGGATTTGTGGGATTGCTTTGTTCAAGCATTTATATGTAAGGCTGGCTTATTTACCATACTGCAAAGTTATCCAGTAATTTAATATAAGTACACGGTTATGTTTATTCTAGATAATACTAAAAGATCAGTGGTTATTTCATTGAGTAACTGATGTAGCAAGCACTATAGAAATACCAGAGGTCGGGTATGCATATTTGAATGAGCCCTGAACTATACTGTTCATGCTTTGAAATATACTTATATTAAAGTCTGATTTATTTTCCCTTTCTCATACACACACATAAACACAAGCTAGACTTTTTCTGAAAAGTGTCAACAGGGCCAGTCATGGCATATGCTTTCAATCCCAGTACTTGGGAGACGGTGGCAGAGGATAGAGGATCCCTGGAGTTCAAGGTCAGCCTGGTCTACAATGGGCTTCAGGACAGCTAGGGATACTGGAGAGACCCTGTTTCAAAACAAAATAAAACAAACAAACAAACAAGAAAAAAAATCAAATCAAAAACAAAAAAGGAAGAAAGAAAATGTGAGCAATGGAGCAATATGCAACTTAAAGAATTTTTTCTTGGAAGGGAGATCTGGTCTTTTGAACAAATAGCCATGCTGATAATATTTCTGGAAACTTAATGTTGGCTAAGTATACACAGACATCTAGAGTGGAGTATCTCTAACCAGAAAATCTATAATTCCTGAGGTTGAAACATTTCTGGATTCAAGCTTTTCAGACCAGTTATATTCGTCCTGTGTATGCACAGGCTTATAAGTACCAGTATTTGTAGTGTTTATTGATTACCTTTGTGTGTGTGCATAAACATTTATACATGCCAGTATTTCATAGTACTATTCATGTGTTTGTTATTGCTTCACAGTGAAGAATTGAATGTCACCATGTCTGGAATCAAGCGAACGATTAAAGAAACCGACCCTGATTATGAGGATGTGTCTGTGGCCCTTCCAAATAAGCGGCATAAAGCGATTGAGAGTTCAGGTAGACATTGAGTTGCTTTTAGACTCAACTTCGCTGATGTTGCCTATGTACAGGATTTATAGAATCTACATGAACATCTGTCTTTGTACACAAGCCAAAGTGCCCTGCAGTATGCCATGTGGAGAATATCAAGTAGTCTAGAGGGAAAGCAAGCTGTGAGTCTTAGCTGTTGTTACATATAACTTAAAATCAGAGTTTTTGGCATCTAGAGAGATGGCTCAGTGGTTAAAACTGCATACCTCTCTATTTTTAAAAAAATTTCTCCCCCTTTCGGTTTTTTGAGAAAAGGTCTCTATTATGTAGCTCTGGCTCACAGAGATTGACCTGCCTCTGCCTCCCAAGTAAAGGGATTAAAAGCATGAACCATCACACCTGACCTCAAATATTTATTTAATTATTGACAGGGTTTCTCTGTGTAGCCCTGCTGGAACTCACTCTCTAGAACAGATTGGCCTTAAACTTACGAGATCTGCCTTTGCCTCCCCAGTGTTGGTTGCTGGGATTAAAGGTGTACACCATCACCCCACCCATCCCTGGCTTTTTCTTTTTTTGTAAATTTTATGTATATGGGTATTTTGCCTTCATGTATGTCTATGCACCATGCACATGCATCTCCTGGTCCTCTGTAAAAGTAGTCAGTGCTCTTAAGTGCTGAGCCATCATTCCAGCCTAAGCTCTTGCAGAGGACTCAAGGTTGGTTCCAAGCATCCATGTCAAGTGGCCTAGAACTCCAGCTCAGAGAAGTTGATGCCGTCTTTGGCCTCCATGGGCATCTGCACTCATGCACATAACACATGATTAAAAAGAAATAGTAATATAAAATCAAAGCTTTTTGATGTCTGTTATGGGATAATTATGTGAGGTGATTGTAGGTGATACATAGATGGAGGTTTTTAATAGTTCCATATTATTTTCATGTGTATATATAGATAAGAATGACCTTATCAGGTTATTTCATGGGTACTGTTTTATAGGATAAGATATTACTTTAAACTATTGTGCTCATTAAGGGTTTCACTTGTGTATTAGCTGTCAAATGTCAAAGGAGAAGAGGTTTCCGTCGGAGGGTGGCTGACTGCATTGCTGCGGGCCTGACGTGAGGCAGGGTATCATGACATCATTCTTTTTTTTTACACCAATAATATGACAATTTATTCTTAGGTTTGCAATTCATGTCTAAACACACATATACAGATAACAATAATAACACAAAATGAGGAAGAAATAGAATAATATAGAAGTAACATTTCTATATTTCACTGAAATGAAGTTAGTAGAAATCTGAAAAATTTTAAGTGGAGATTTTGACAGGTGAAGATGTACATGAGAAACCCCAGGGCAAGCATTAGGAACCCCATCAAAATAATGAGAAAGTCAGTAACTGATATTACACAAGGTAGCACTTAACACAAAAGAAAGAAGTGAAAGCAGGAACAGAAATGATGTGAGACCTTTGGGAAACAGAGAAGGAAGTGAGAGTATAAATCTCCCTGCATTAACAGTAACTCGGAATCCAAATGGATGAGCAATAGAACAATAGCAGGCTGTCCAAGTGGGTGGACAATGAGATACAACTTCTAAGCTCTATTTAGGAGTGAATTTAGACACAAGACAAAAGCATTTTGAAGCTAAAGAATGGAAAAATATATATTATGCAAACAGTAAACACAAGCAGACTGGTGTAGTTATATTAATGTCAAGACAAACAGATTTGAAAACAAATGTTTATAGAGATACATAAAATTTTATGATTATAAAAGAGACTATCAAGAGGCTCTCCCTCTGACACACATGCACACACAAACACACATCTACTCAAGAATAGATCTTTTTTTTTTTTTTTAGTCCTTGTTTCTTGGATCTTTTTTTTATTTATTAAAGATTTCTGTCTCTTCCCCACCGCCGCCTCCCCTTTCCCTCCCCCTCCCCCAACCAAGTCCCCCTCCCTCATCAGCCCAAAGAGCAATCAGGGTTCCCTGCCCTGTGGGAAGTCCAAGGACCACCCATCTCCATCCAGGTCTAGTAAGGTGAGCATCCAAACTGCCTAGGCTCCCACAAAGCCAATACGTGCAGTAGGATCAAAAACCCATTGCCATTGTTCTTGAGGTCTCAGTAGTCCTCATTGTCCACTGTTGAGTGAGTGTGGTGGTGCACATCTTTAATCCCAGCTCTCAAGAGGCAGAGACAAGCAGATTTCTGTGAGTTCCAGGCCAGCTAGTGCCTCCACACAGTGAGACTTTGGTTGTAGAGGGTAGGGAAGACCTCAAAAGTAAGTGAAGAAAAACTGACCAAAATTGAAGGGAGAAGCTATCAATAATTGGAGGCTTGAGCTACTCACTATGTGCTCTCACTGTGTGGGATGGCTTATCTCATTGTGTGGGGTGGGATATCACTGTGTGTGTGTCTCATGGTGCGGGGTGAGGTCTCACTGTGTGGGGTGGG